>NW_024100542.1:1762500-1857965 GCF_016545835.1 Crotalus tigris | reverse complement strand
ACAAGATCCACCCCGCACTTTGGGACAAATCCAAATAACTCGCCGTCTGGAGAGCCGAAACACAGACCACCCTCAAGAAAGATACACACACCAACAAACTCCGAAGACTACAAGAACGCCAGAAACAAACCCCTCCTCCCTCACAGCCACACATGAAACAAACAGTGCATAACATCTCAGATAGGATCCTCACCAAAGCCGAAACCAATGTCCTTTCAAAAGGATTCAACTTTGCAGTCGCTCCCAAACACATCCCCACTGAAACCATTATATGTGAAGTTGAAACCAGCCTGACCAAAATCAACCCCGATGACGCTAACAAAATCAGACTCAAAATCACCAACATCCTCTGCACCAGCAAGCCACCCAAAAGCAACTTACCCAAAGAGGAACAGACAGCACTACGTAACCTGAAAGAAGACACCAGCATAATAATCCTACCAGGAGACAAGGGCAACGCCACGGTGGTTATGAACACATCTGACTACCAAACCAAATTAACCAACCTACTCCAAGACTCCACATACAAACCCCTAAATACAGATACCACCACCTACCTGGAAAAAACCACCAGAACCAAGATAAAAGCCTCCCCCATTAGCGAAGAGATCCAGCAAAGAATCATTCCCAGAGAGAAATCATCCAGATGCCCTAAACTCTATGGTCTCCCCAAGATACACAAAGAAGGAACCCCACTCAGACCTATAGTCAGCTCCATAGGCTCACCTCTACAAAACCTAGCCAAATTTCTCGCCCAACAACTACAGCCCGATGCAGAATCCATCACCTCACACGTAAAAAACTCATTCCAGTTTATAGAGATCATAAAGAAACAAAACTTACAGCCCAGCGACCTACTAGTGAGCTTCGATGTCATATCCCTCTTCACCCAAGTGCCTATCAAAGAAGCCTTGACAGCTATTCAAAACAAATATACCCCCCCAAACACATCTTAGATCTGACCAACCACTGCCTATCCAACACATACTTCATCTATAATGGACAAAAATACAAACAAACAAAGGAGCACCCATGGGATCACGCCTCTCACCTGTCATTGCAAACCTCTACATGGAACACTTTGAAACCCAAGCTCTAGAAAAATCGATCACAAACCCAAACTCTGGCTCAGATACGTAGACGACACCTTCATAATCTGGCCACATGGGAAAGAAAAACTGGACAACTTCCTCACACACCTCAACAGCCTACACCCCAAAATACAGTTCACAATGGAAACAGAAGCTAACAACCAACTTCCCTTCCTGGATGTCTTAGTCTACAAGAAATCCAATGGCTCCTAGGACACACCATCTACCAGAAGAAAACACACACAAACTGCTATCTGCACACTCTCTCACACCACCACCCAGCACAGATCAACTCTGTAGCCAAGACACTCATCTCCAGAACAAAACGCTTAGCTGACGAACACCTAAAACCCTGAACTACACACTCTCACCAATGTACTACATCCATGGATTCCATAGAATAAGATTAACAAACCTAATCCAAAGAACCCCCACCAAAATCAGCAAAGAACAAGAAACGCAAGCCCCTCCCTCCCATACTATAAAGGCATCACAGACAGAATCCAGTAAGATCCTTCATAAACACAACATCAAAACAGCATTCTGCACAAACAGAAAAATATCCACCATCCTTAGAAACCCCCAAGATAAAATTGAATTAGAAAATCAAGGAGTATACGAAATCCCATGCACCACTTGTCCCACCATATACATCAGACAAACCAACAGAAGAATAAGTGCACGCATTGAAGAACATAAGAACTCAGTCAAAAAAGAGGAACCAACATCTTCCCTGGTCCAACACCTTAAAATCACAGGACATGAAATTGACTTTAAAAAGACCAGAACTATCGCCAAAACTGAACACTTTAATAACAGAATAATCAGAGAAGCCATCGAGATAGAAAAAAGCCCACACAGCATGAACAAGCGAGATGATACCTCCCGCCTACCGCCATTTTGGAAACTGCCCTTATTGACAAACGCTCCCTAACCCAAATCTTAAACCCTCTGCAACTCCGACTACCTGAGCAACAACCAAACAGAACACTCCCCCATCCAATCAGAGCACAGCAGCCCTAACCATTCAGAACACACCTCCAACCAATCATAACACCAAAAGCCAAAAAAAAAAAACCTCCCATCCAATCATTTCATACCCTCACTGGCAGTTAAAAGGAAGAAACAGCTAAAACCACACATTGCTGCTCAAAGCAAGAAGCTAAAAACACCAGCCTGAAGATGACGAATGTGACTTCGTCGAAACGTTGCCAAGACACTTCCAATTTTACGCGGGAGAAAACCCGAACAACCAAAGACCTATATACAAATACCCGCGAAAACCTCAGAAAACATATATGTGTATATATATATATGTATGATAAAAACAAATAAGTTCGAACACCAGGATAACATTAAACCACAAACTGTTTAATACAAGTTCTGAGCTTTCATTGGCCAACATTGCCGACATTGTCAGAGCATAAAAGCAAGGTTGCTGGGAGTTCTTTTATATCACCGGTTGACTCTGCATTCGACTTTTCGACCTGGTGACTGGTCCACGCATCGTCTCTGGTAGTTTTATTTTTAAAGGATGCATTTGCTGCTACACAAATAGTTTCCAAGGTTGCTGTTCTTTTTCTACCTTTCTTCCCCCCAATCCCTTTCCTCGTGCGCATCCAACTATCAAATTGTGCCGGGTGCTTTTGCTCACCCTCCCCCTTCGTCTCCATCCCAAGCCATGTCTGTTCTTCCCCAGTGGGAACTTATTTATTTTTGTTTATTTGTGTTTTTAGCTTATGGCTTTACCCAGGATTCATATTTTTAATATAATTATATATTAAATTATATATATATATATAGGTCTTTGGTTGTTCGGGTTTTCTCCCGCGTAAAATTGGAAATGTCTTGGCGATGTTTCGACGAAGTCCCATTCGTCATCTTCAGGCTGGTGTTTTCAGCTTCGTGCTTCGAGGAGCAATGTGTGGTCTTAGCTGTTTCTTCCTTTTAACTGCCAGTGGGGGTATGAACTGATTGGGTGGGAGCTTGGCTGTGTTCTGATTCGGTGGAGGTGTGTTCTTATTGGTTAGGGGCGTGGCTGTGCTCTGATTGGCTAGGGGGTTGGCTGTGCTCTGATTGGCTGGGGGGGTTGGCTGTGCTCTGATTGGCTGGAGGAGGGTTCTGTTTGGTTGTGCTCAGGTTAGTCTGAGTTGCAGGGGGGTTTAAGATTTTGGGCTGCCTTGCTATTTTTTGGCTTCGCGTTCGTGGTCGTGCCTCATCTTCATGGAGGGTGTCAGTTTGCTTCATGCGTGGATTGGAGGGGTTTAAAGTGGCTAATGATGCAGCTATGGTCTGGCTTCTGGTTTGTGGTCATGCCTCATCATCACTGTGGCTTTGGGTTTGCTTTTTGCGGGGATGTGTGGTGGTGACATCCTGTGTGGTTTTTGTGAGTGTGGGTCTGGTATCATTTTTTGTGTTAGGGAGTCGTTTGTCAATAAGGGCGGGTTTCCAAATGGCTGGTAGGCGGGAGGTATCATCTCGCTTGTTCATGCTGTGTGGGCATTTTTCTATCTCGATGGCTTTTCTGATTATTCTGTTATTAAAATGTTCACTTTTGGCAATAGTTCTGGTATTTTTAAAGTCAATTTCATGTCCTGTGGCTTTAAGGTGTTGAACCAGGGAAGATGTTGGTTCCTCTTTTTTGACTGAGTTCTTATGTTCTTCAATGCGTGCACTTATTCTTCTGTTGGTTTGTCCGATGTATGTGTTGGGACAAGCAGTGAATGGGATTTCATATACTCCTTGATTTTCTAACTCAATTTTATCTTTGGGGTTTCTAAGGATGGTGGATATTTTTCTGTTTGTGCAGAATGCTGTTTTGATGTTGTGTTTATGGAGGATCTTAGTGATTCTGTCTGTGGTGCCTTTTATGTATGGGAGGAAGGCTTTGCCGTTTTCTTGTTCATTGTCTTGGATTTTAGTGGGGGTTTCTTTTTGGATTAGGTTTGTAATCTTATTTCTTTGGAATCCATTGGATGTTAGTACATTGGTGAGAGTGTGTAGTTCGGTTTTTAGGTGTTGTTCGTCAGCTAAGCGTTTAGTTCTGGAGATGAGTATCTACGGAGTTGATCTGTGCTGGGTGGCGGTGTGAGAGAGCGTGCAGATAGGGGTTTGTGTGTTTTCTTCTGGTAGATGGTGTGTCCTAGGGAGCCATTGGATTTCTTGTAGACTAAGACATCCAGGAAGGGAAGTTGGTTGTTAGCTTCTGTTTCCATGGTGAACTGTATTTTGGGGTGTAGGCCGTTGATGTGTGTGAGGAAGTTGTCCAGTTTTTCTTTCCCATGTGGCCAGATTATGAAGGTGTTATCTACCTATCTGAGCCAGAGTTTGGGTTTGTGATCCGATTTTTCTAGAGCTTGGGTTTCAAAGTGTTCCATGTAGAGGTTTGCAATGACAGGTGAGAGAGGTGATCCCATGGTTGCTCCTTCTGTTTGATTGTATTTTTGTCCATTATAGATGAAGTATGTGTTGGATAGGAAGTGGTTGGTCAGATCTAAGATGTGTTTGGGGGGTTATATTTGTTTTGGATAGCTGTCAAGGCTTCTTTGATAGGCACTTGGGTGAAGAGGGATATGACATCGAAGCTCACGAGTAGGTCGCTGGGCTGTAAGTTTTGTTTCTTTATGATCTCTATAAACAGGAATGAGTTTTTTACATGTGAGGTGATGGATTCTGCACAGGGCTGTAGTTGTTTGGCGAGAAATTTGGCTAGGTTTTGTAGAGGTCAGCCTATGGAGCTGACTATAGGTTTGAGTGGGGTTCCTTCTTTGTGTATCTTGGGGAGACCATAGAGTTTGGGGCATCTGGATGATTTCTCTCTGTGAATGATTCTTTGCTGGATCTCTTCGCTAATGGGGGAGGCTTTTATTTTGGATCTGGTGGTTTTTTCCAGGTAGGTGGTGGGATCTGTATTTAGGGGTTTTTATGTGGAGTCTTGGAGTAGGTTGGTTAATTTGGTTTGGTAGTCAGATGTGTTCATAACCACCGTGGCGTTGCCCTTGTCTGCTGGTAGGATTATTATGCTGGTGTCTTCTTTCAGGTTACGTAGTGCTGTCTGTTCCTCTTTGGGTAAGTTGCTTTTGGGTGGCTTGCTGGTGCAGAGGATGTTGGTGATTTCGAGTCTGATTCTGTTAGCGTCATCGGGGTTGATTTTGGTCAGGCTGGTTTCAACTCCACATATAATGGTTTCAGTGGGGATGTGTTTGGGAGCGACTGCAAAGTTGAATCCTTTGGAAAGGACATTGGTTTCGGCTTTGGTGAGGATCCTATCTGAGATGTTATGCACTGTTTGTTTCATGTGTGGCTGTGAGGGAGGAGGGGTTTTTTTCTGGCGTTCTTGTAGTCTTCGAGTTTGTTGGTGTGTGTATCTGTCTTGAAGGTGGTCTGTGTTTCGGCTCTCCAGACGGCAAGTTGTTTGGATTTGTCCCAAAGTGCAGGGTGGATCTTGTTGCTGAGTTTGAGGTGGAGTGTGAGGAGATCTTTGTTAATTCGGTCTAGGAGGAATCTTTTTGTGTGAAGTTCATTTCTGATTAGGGCCAAGTCTGTTCTTTTCAGGATCTGTTTGGTGGCTGCAGAGTTGGAGTGGAATTTCAGTTGGAAACATGTGGGGATTAGATTTTGATCTCAGCAGTTGCGTAGGAATGCAAGGTCACATAAAATGGAAGCTCTTTGGACTTCAGGTTTTTCATAGGTCCTGGTCAGATGGTGGATTTCCTCCCGGTAGAGGTTTGATATTTGTTTTCTGAGGTTTTTGAGGGTGTTTGTATGTAGGTCTTTGGTTGTTCGGGTTTTCTCCCGCGTAAAATTGGAAGTGTCTTGGCAACGTTTCGACGAAGTCCCATTCGTCATCTTCAGGCTGGTGTTTTCAGCTTTATGCTTCGAGGAGCAATGTGTGGTCTTAGCTGTTTCTTCCTTTTAACTGCCAGTAGGGGTATGAACTGATTGGGTGGGAGCTTGGCTGTGTTCTGATTGGGTGGAGGTGTGTTCTGATTGGTTAGGGGCTTGGCTGTGCTCTGATTGGCTGGGGGGTTGGCTGTGCTCTGATTGGCTGGGAGAGTGTTCTGTTTGGTTGTGCTCAGGTTAGTCTGAGTTGCAGGGGGGTTTAAGATTTTTGGCTTCACGTTCGTGGTTGTGCCTCATCTTCATGGAGGGTGTCAGTTTGCTTCATGTGTGGATTGGAGGGGTTTAAAGTGGCTAATGATGCAGCTGTGGTCTGGCTTCTGGTTTGTGGTTGTGCCTCATCATCGGTGTGGCTTTGGGTTTGCTTTTTGCAGGGATGTGTGGTGGTGACATCCTATGTGGTTTTTGTGAGTGTGAGTCTGGTATCATTTTTTGTGTTAGGGAGTCGTTTGTCAATAAGGGCGGGTTTCCAAATGGCTGGTAGGCGGGAGGTATCATCTCGCTTATTCATGCTGTGTGGGCGTTTTTCTATCTCGATGGCTTCTCTGATTATTCTGTTATTAAAATGTTCACTTTGGCAATGGTTCTGGTATTTTTAAAGTCAATTTCATGTCCTGTGGCTTTAAGGTGTTGGACCAGGGAAGATGTTGGTTCCTCTTTTTTGACTGAGTTCTTATGTTCTTCAATGTGTGCACTTATTCTTCTGTTTGTTTGTCCGATGTATGTGGTGGGACAAGTGGTGCATGGGATTTCGTATACTCCTTGATTTTCTAATTCAATTTTATCTTTGGGTTTCTAAGGATGGTGGATATTTTTCTGTTTGTGCAGAATGCTGTTTTGATGTTGTGTTTATGGAGGATCTTACTGATTCTGTCTGTGGTGCCTTTTATGTATGGGAGGAGGGCTTTGCCGTTTTCTTCTTCTTTGTCTTGGATTTTAGTGGGGGTTTCTTTTTGGATTAGGTTTGTAACCTTATTTCTTTGGAATCCATTGGAATCCATATACTCAAGGAGTATATGAAATCCCATGCACTGCTTGTCCCAACACGTACAATCAACTGGCCAAATGAGATTGGTTGTTCCAGTCTCCTCAATGGGATGCCCAGATTACCCACTAGTGTTGGGCTAATGAGGCAACGGGTCCAGCCAGAGTCTATTAAGGCTTTCACCTTCACAGCTTCGGGCATGGGGGGGATTAATATAGTCACTGTCTTGAGGATGGGTGTGATGTGTCCACTTACCAGGGGTTCGCCCTCCGAGCTATCATCTGAGGCATCCACTGGCCCTGTGGTGTAGGCTGGAGTTTTTTCCCCTTGGTGAGCAGAAGTGGGGGGTTCCGCAATTTCCATCATTCTCATGGCAGTTTATTTTGGCTTAGCTGAAGACTTTCCGGATTTGTTAATTGGGGATCTGTCTGGGTTGTGATGGGGGGCTTTGGAGTGGCATTCTACAGCTCGATGCCCTTCTCTTCCACACTTGAAACACCCCATTTGCTTCTTGGCTGTAGCCGATGATTTCACCGGTTCGTGTGTCAGCTCAGGCGGGGGGCGGCTCCATTGTTTTCCTCGGCGGTGTCTCTTCAATATGTCGATCTCTGCTTCCTCTGCCAAGA
The DNA here is from genome assembly GCF_016545835.1 of Crotalus tigris. NCBI lineage: Eukaryota > Metazoa > Chordata > Lepidosauria > Squamata > Viperidae > Crotalus > Crotalus tigris. The sequence goes on along the minus strand of NW_024100542.1, from coordinate 1,850,364 downwards.
TGTACCATTCCTCAAGTTGGTATGGGTCCCCTCGGGGCAGGCAAGCATCATATAGATCATAATTTAGTCCGTCTTTGAAATGGCTAAGGAGGATGTCTTCTGGCCAATTCAGTTTGCTGGCAATGGCCCGGAATTCTTGTGTATATTCAGCCACCGGGCATTTGCCTTGCCTCATCGTTTTTATCCTTTTACGGGCTTTGCGATCAGCCAGGGGGGGTCTTCAAATCGTCTTCTCAGAGAGGACATGAAACGGTTGAAGTTACTGAGTTCTGGGGCATTGGAGTCATGCAAGTTCACTACCCAATCTGCAGCTGGTCTATCCAGGGCAGATTGCACGATCCGGATGCAGGCTTTGCCACTGGGAATGTCCTGCCCGTATTCCTCCATGTAGCTGAGTACTTGGGATAGGAAAAACCCCAAGCGTGTTGGCTCCCCTTTGAATTTCACCTCCAACGGCGGACGTCTTGGAATGGATCGGTGCCTCCATTGTGGGTGGTAGTGTCTTCCATCCAGATTGCCATCTGTGGTTCGGTAGGGGGTGGTGACTACTGGATCAGTAGATGTCCCTGGGGTTGCAGGTTCCACGTCCCCCTCGGTGTCTCTCCCTTTGCGGCTCCAGGAGCTGGGGCGGCCGTAGGGCTCAGGATTCTCCTCTCTTAGGGAGCTGAGAGTTCTCTTCATCAGGTCAATAGCTTTCTCTAGGATCCAGTCTGAGTACGGTGCCCAGCTTTCTCCCTCTTCACTTGCGTGCAGGGATTTCTCCATCTCCTGCTTCCATTCTGGTTGCTTGGTCCCCCGTCTCAGGGTCACCTTTCTTGATTCCTTTCCCCACTCACTTTTCTTTCCAACGCCCATTGACCAGCGAGGCTTGTGGATTTTTTGCAAAATCCCCCGGCAAGGGTCTCCCTTCCAGGTGGATTAATTTTGCAAGTCCTGCCTAATGAAAGGACCCACCCCACTTTGCATCTTAAGAAGACAGAACTCTTGGAATAATTCTTCCAACAGGAATCCTTTATTAAGAGAAAATGGTTGCAGGCGTTCTAGACAGGACTTGGGGTTCAAGCTCTCCCATTCGAGGTTTTAAGGGGTTCCCCAGTAGTCCCACCCAATCACCCCCCTCTTCCAGTGACAGTTTCAGGCATCACAATCCCACCCCTTTTTTCCTTTCTGCCGGCTGGATGGAGACTTCAGATAAACTACATGAAAGGTAAATAGCCTCCTTTGTTATGATAAGGCCTTTTGGTGCTATCCACATTCAAACCCTTTGAAGTTGTACCGAAGGAAGTGAGGGCCATAAAGCCCCTTTGTTCACCCCCCTCTCTTTCTTTATGACAGAATCCAGAGAGGGCAGAAATGGGGTTTTCTATAATTGATAACTGGAGATGAAATATAATTGGATTCTGACACCACCCTCAAGACAGATACACACACCAACAAACTCCGAAGACTACAAGAATGCCAGAAACAAACCCCTCCTCCCTCACAGCCACACATGAAACAAACAGTGCATAACATCTCAGATAGGATCCTCACCAAAGCCGAAACCAATGTCCTTTCCAAAGGATTCAACTTTGCAGTCGCTCCCAAACACATCCCCACTGAAACCATTATATGTGGAGTTGAAACCAGCCTGACCAAAATCAACCCCGACGACGCTAACAGAATCAGACTCGAAATCACCAACATCCTCTGCACCAGCAAGCCACCCAAAAGCAACTTACCCAAGAGGAACAGACAGCACTATGTAACCTGAAAGAAGACACCAGCATAATAATCCTACCAGCAGACAAGGGCAACACCACGGTGGTTATGAACACATCTGACTACCAAACCAAATTAACCAACCTACTCCAAGACTCCACATACAAACCCCTAAATACAGATCCCACCACCTACCTGGAAAAAACCACCAGATCCAAAATAAAAGCCTCCCCCATTAGCGAAGAGATCCAGCAAAGAATCATTCCCAGAGAGAAATCATCCAGATGCCCCAAACTCTATGGTCTCCCCAAGATACACAAAGAAGGAACCCCACTCAGACCTATAGTCAGCTCCATAGGCTCACCTCTACAAAACCTAGCCAAATTTCTCGCCAAACAACTACAGCCCTATGCAGAATCCATCACCTCACACGTAAAAAACTCATTCCAGTTTATAGAGATCATAAAGAAACAAAACTTACAGCCCAGCGACCTACTCGTGAGCTTCGATGTCATATCCCTCTTCACCCAAGTGCCTATCAAAGAAGCCTTGACAGCTATCCAAAACAAATATAACCCCCCAAACACATCTTAGATCTGACCAACCACTGCCTATCCAACACATACTTCATCTATAATGGACAAAAATACAAACAAACAGAAGGAGCACCCATGGGATCACCCCTCTCACCTGTCATTGCAAACCTCTACATGGAACACTTTGAAACCCAAGCTCTAGAAAAATCGGATCACAAACCCAAACTCTGGCTCAGATACGTAGACGACACCTTCATAATCTGGCCACATGGGAAAGAAAAACTAGACAACTTCCTCACACACCTCAACAGCCTACACCCCAAAATACAGTTCACCATGGAAACAGAAGCTAACAACCAGCTTCCCTTCCTGGATGTCTTATTCTACAAGAAATCCAATGGCTCCCTAGGACACACCATCTACCAGAAGAAAACACACAAACCCCTATCTGCACGCTCTCTCACACCGCCACCCAGCACAGATCAACTCCGTAGATACTCATCTCCAGAACTAAACGCTTAGCTGACGAACAACACCTAAAAACCGAACTACACACTCTCACCAATGTACTAACATCCAATGGATTCCAAAGAAATAAGATTACAAACCTAATCCAAAAAGAAACCCCCACTAAAATCCAAGACAATGAACAAGAAAACGGCAAAGCCCTCCTTCCATACATAAAAGGCACCACAGACAGAATCAGTAAGATCCTCCATAAACACAACATCAAAACAGCATTCTGCACAAACAGAAAAATATCCACCATCCTTAGAAACCCCAAAGATAAAATTGAGTTAGAAAATGAAGGAGTATATGAAATCCCATGCACTGCTTGTCCCAACACATACATCGGACAAACCAACAGAAGAATAAGTGCACGCGTTGAAGAACATAAGAACTCAGTCAAAAAAGAGGAACCAACATCTTCCCTGGTCCAACACCTTAAAGCCACAGGACATGAAATTGACTTTAAAAATACCAGAACCATTGCCAAAAGTGAACATTTTAATAACAGAATAATCAGAGAAGCCATCGAGATAGAAAAATGCCCACACAGCATGAACAAGCGAGATGATACCTCCCGCCTACCAGCCATTTGGAAACCCGCCCTTATTGACAAACGACTCCCTAACACAAAAAATGATACCAGACTCACACTCACAAAAACCTCATAGGATGTCACCACCACACATCCCCGCAAAAAGCAAACCCAAAGCCACACCAATGATGAGGCACGACCACAAACCAGAAGCCAGACCACAGCTGCATCATTAGCCACTTTAAACCCCTCCAATCCACACATGAAGCAAACTGACACCCTCCATGAAGATGAGGCACGACCACGAACGCGAAGCCAAAAAATAGCAAGGCAGCCCAAAATCTTAAACCCCCCTGCAACTCAGACTAACCTGAGCACAACCAAACAGAACACTCTCCCAGCCAATCAGAGCACAGCCAACCCCCCAGCCAATCAGAGCACAGCCAAGCCCCTAACCAATCAGAACACACCTCCACCCAATCAGAACACAGCCAAGCTCCCACCCAATCAGTTCATACCCCCACTGGCAGTTAAAAGGAAGAAACAGCTAAGACCACACATTGCTCCTTGAAGCACAAAGCTGAAAACACCAGCCTGAAGATGACGAATGGGACTTCGTCGAAACGTTGCCAAGACACTTCCAATTTTACGCGGGAGAAAACCCGAACAACCAAAGACCTACATACAAACACCCGCGAAAACCTCAGAAAACAAATATCAAACCTCTACAGGGAGGAAATCCACCATCTGACCAGGACCTATGAAAAACCTGAAGTCCAAAGAGCTTCCATTTTATGTGACCTTGCATTCCTACGCAACTGCTGAGATCAAAATCTAATCCCCACATGTTTCCAACTGAAATTCCACTCCAACTCTGCAGCCACCAAACGGATCCTGAAAAGAACAGAATTGGCCCTAATCAGAAATGAACTTCACACAAAAAGATTCCTCCTAGACCGAATTAACAAAGATCTCCTCACACTCCACCTCAAACTCAGCAACAAGATCCACCCTGCACTTTGGGACAAATCCAAACAACTCGCCGTCTGGAGAGCCGAAACACAGACCACCCTCAAGACAGATACACACACCAACAAACTCCGAAGACTACAAGAACGCCAGAAACAAACCCCTCCTCCCTCACAGCCACACATGAAACAAACAGTGCATAACATCTCAGATAGGATCCTCACCAAAGCCGAAACCAATGTCCTTTCCAAAGGATTCAACTTTGCAGTCGCTCCCAAACACATCCCCACTGAAACCATTATATGTGGAGTTGAAACCAGCCTGACCAAAATCAACCCCGACGACGCTAACAGAATCAGACTCGAAATCACCAACATCCTCTGCACCAGCAAGCCACCCAAAAGCAACTTACCCAAAGAGGAACAGACAGCACTACGTAACCTGAAAGAAGACACCAGCATAATAATCCTACCAGCAGACAAGGGCAACGCCACGGTGGTTATGAACACATCTGACTACCAAACCAAATTAACCAACCTACTCCAAGACTCCACATACAAACCCCTAAATACAGATCCCACCACCTACCTGGAAAAAACCACCAGATCCAAAATAAAAGCCTCCCCCATTAGCGAAGAGATCCAGCAAAGAATCATTCCCAGAGAGAAATCATCCAGATGCCCCAAACTCTATGGTCTCCCCAAGATACACAAAGAAGGAACCCCACTCAGACCTATAGTCAGCTCCATAGGCTCACCTCTACAAAACCTAGCCAAATTTCTCGCCAAACAACTACAGCCCTATGCAGAATCCATCACCTCACACGTAAAAAACTCATTCCAGTTTATAGAGATCATAAAGAAACAAAACTTACAGCCCAGCGACCTACTAGTGAGCTTCGATGTCATATCCCTCTTCACCCAAGTGCCTATCAAAGAAGCCTTGACAGCTATCCAAAACAAATATAACCCCCCCAAACACATCTTAGATCTGACCAACCACTGCCTATCCAACACATACTTCATCTATAATGGACAAAAATACAAACAAACAGAAGGAGCACCCATGGGATCACCCCTCTCACCTGTCATTGCCAAACCTCTACATGGAACACTTTGAAACCCAAGCTCTAGAAAAATCGGATCACAAACCCAAACTCTGGCTCAGATACGTAGACAACACCTTCATAATCTGGCCACATGGGAAAGAAAAACTAGACAAGTTCCTCACACACCTCAACAGCCTACACCCCAAAATACAGTTCATCATGGAAACAGAAGCTAACAACCAACTTCCCTTCCTGGATGTCTTAGTCTACAAGAAATCCAATAGCTCCCTAGGACACACCATCTACCAGAAGAAAACACACAAACCCCTATCTGCACGCTCTCTCACACCGCCACCCAGCACAGATCAACTCCATAGATACTTATCTCCAGAACTAAATGCTTAGCTGACGAACAACACCTAAAAACCGAACTACACACTCTCACCAATGTACTAACATCCAATGGATTCCAAAGAAATAAGATTACAAACCTAATCCAAAAAGAAACCCCCACTAAAATCCAAGACAATGAACAAGAAAACGGCAAAGCCCTCCTCCCATAGATAAAAGGCACCACAGACAGAATCAGTAAGATCCTCCATAAACACAACATCAAAACAGCATTCTGCACAAACAGAAAAATATCCACCATCCTTAGAAACCCCAAAGATAAAATTGAGTTAGAAAATCAAGGAGTATATGAAATCCCATGCACTGCTTGTCCCAACACATACATCAGACAAACCAACAGAAGAATAAGTGCATGCATTGAAGAACATAAGAACTCAGTCAAAAAAGAGGAACCAACATATATATTCCAGATTTTCTGACAAAGAGTTAAAGAATTAAGTTGGGAGACTAATATGGCCATTTCGAGCTCATTTGCTCTCCTCAGTTAGCCATGCCCTTTGTGGGATTCGAACGTGGGCAGTTTACATACTAGGCAGTTGTTTAACCACCAAGCCACAGGCTCTCCTCCCCTCTTTGTCAGCCGAGTCAAGGGAATATATACAGAAAGTTTTTCAGACAGACCGGTCTGGTTGATTGCACCTTGGCATTTTGACTGCTATACTGCATTTCTACTTTTTACAATCACTTTTGCCTTGCAGCCCCCAACTAGGGGGCTTCACACAGTATGCCAGCAATTTGCCAGCTTTTTCACACAATTTCCCAATACTTTAACTTCATTTTCTTCAAAGAAAATTAAAACTGCTCAGCATAGAAATCAACTGACTTTACCTTATCTAACATAAATGTATTATTAGTTTATTCTATAGGACTTTTTTGCATAGACCAAAAAAAAAAAAAAACCTTTCGTTAGCCATAAAACTTGTCTGCTGATAACTCTTCAATGCCTTGGTAAGGCCACACTTGGAATACTGCATCCAGTTTTGGTCACCACGATGTAAAAAAGATGTTGAGAGTACAGAGAAGAGCAACAAAGATGATTAGGGAACTGGAGGCTAAAACATATAAGGAACGGTTGCTAGAATTGGGTATGTCTAGTTTAACGAAGAGAAGGACAAGGGGGGACATGATAGCAGTATTCCAATATCTCAGGGGCTGCCATAAAGAAGAGGGAATTAAGCTATTTTCCAAAGCACCTGAAGGCAGGACAAGAAGCAATGGGTGGAAACTAATCAAGGAGAGAAGCAACCTAGAACTAAGGAGAAACTTCCTGACAGTGAGAACAATTAATCAGTGGAACAACCTGCCTCCAGAAGCAGTAAATGCTCCAACACTGGAAGTTTTTAAGAAGAGACTGGACAGCCATTTGTCCGAAATGGTGTAGGGTTTCCTGCCTGAGCAGGGGGTTGGACTAGATGACCTCCAAGGTCCCTTCCAACTTTACTACTATTACTATTACTATTTTGCCTAGCTTCATCATAAACAATGATCCAGCTCCTTATTTTGACCTTGTTAAGCATCTAAACACGTAGCTTGATAAGAGAAGTAGATTGGCTCTGTCTTGTGCTTCCTGTGCAAAGTGCTTAGTAGATATAGTGTATCTACTTTGTATATACTGTAAGTAGTAGTTCAATTTTAATTCAATTTACTTTTTTTTTTTTTATAATAATAAAGTTTTTTTTTTATTATTGAAAGTTTTATAAATTTTACAAAAAAACAAAAACAATACAAAACAAAAGACAACATATACAAAAAAGAAACTAAACATTACATATATAAACCCCCCCCCATCCCCCACCCCGCACAAAAACCCTCCCTTCCCCCCCCTGAGCTTCCCAGAGCAGAATATAGGCTTAATTAAAAATTAAGAAATAAAAATAAAAAATTAAATTAAAAAATTTATATTTATATATATATATAAAAAATAAAATTATATATATATATATATATATATATATATATATATATATATATATATATATATATATATATATAAATAAAACTTATAAAAAAGCTATGTGATATTTTTAAATTTTAATTCAATTTACTTATGTGGGCAATCTGCAACTCAAAAGCTGCCTGGAGGCTTCAGACCCTATTTTATTAATGTAGCTGAAAAACAATAATATGTTACCCACTATTTTGGGGCAGGAACCAAGAGAACTGTGTATGTTTAAACAACAAAACTTCTGTTTCTAAATTCCCCACAATTTCCAAAGATCCCAGCGGTTCCCACATACATAATACAATAAGGCCCACAATCGGCCTTATTAGGACTTCCTGGGTCCTAATGTTGAACAGCCATTAGCCACCAAAAGTCTGTCTATCCTGACTAATGTGAGCTATTCAAGCTCAATATGCTTTTTTTGAATAGATACAGAAGTGCTGTTCAACTTACTTGAAATAGAAAGATGAAAGATATCTGGAAAGAAAAATGAAAGTTAAGTTGTTGTATCTCTGCAGAAAAATAGCTAACAAGGTATAGGAAAGATATCACAAGTCCAGTCAACAGCAAAATGAACATGCTTTGAAAATGATTTAGAAGTACTTTGGAATGTGTGGAATTGTATGTGTAGGATACATTTAAACAAGTTTCCACTTACTAAAGAAGCCATATTTTCAGTGCAATTTTTTAAAGCAAAAAATGTATGACATAGTGGATTCCCCTAGGCCTAGGGGAATCCAGATTTTCTTCCGCCTTCAATCTTGAAACTCATTGGGTGACTTGTAATCAGTTAGCCCAAGCTTTTCAAAGAGGGCTGTGTGGCAAAAAATATGGACCTTCTCCCTAAGGAAACAGGATGTAGATCTAACAAATAAATACAAACAGCAAAATATTCTCTCCCTCTGTCTCTCACCCTTCCTCTCTCTCCCAGCCTTCTTCTCTCTCCCACCCTTCCCCCCCGCTCTCTCTCTCTCTCTCTCTCTCTCTCTCTCTCTCTCTCTCTCTCTCTCTCACACACACACACACACACACACACACACAATTGTATAAAACTTGAAATGCTGCGGAGAAAGTAGAAAAGTCTTTCTAGTTTCACACTTAGGACCCAATGGAGTTGAATGATGGCAGAATGATGGTTAATAAAAGAAAGTATTTAGCTGAACAGTAGACTTCTCTCGAATAAAATTTTAATGATAGTCACAAATGCAACTGACATTAGAAGGAGCTTAAATAAAGTCTTAAATGAGAGCTGGCAATGGCCGTAGTTCATCTTCATCATCTGAGGGGGTATATCTTACAATACCAATCCCTGAGGAAGACGAACAGAAGAGTCCTTTTATGCACATGTGCTGCTTGTGAGCCTTCAATAGATATCTATGCTATAAGAATGCTGGACTAACGGGATAATATGCTATTATATCCGTAATCTGCAAAAATTTATCTCAGCTAGTCCACCCAAGAAAGCAGAACTCTTGTAACAGGCATTGCCTCAAAAGGAACTTTTGTTAAGGTCTTTCTCACTTTCAATTTCTTCTGGCTCCAAGCGCAAATGTCTCTCAGATAAGGGAGAGACATTCCATCCCCTGGGAGAAGGACATCATATCATACAGTACAAAGCAATCCCAAAGCTCCCCCCTCCCAACAGAATGGCAGGTCACAAAGAAAGGTACAGAAGTAGTAATTAGGCATAGGGTTAAAATACATTTTTGGGGGGACCTGATAGCAGGTGACATGATAGCAGTATTCCAATATCTCAGGGGCTGCCACAAAAAAGAGGGAGTCAAGCTATTTTCCAAGGCACCTGAAGGCAGAACAAGAAGCAATGGATGAAAACTAATCAAAGAGAGAAGCAACCTAGAACTAAGAAGAAATTTCCTGACAGAACAATTAATGAGTGGAACAACCTGCCTCTAGAAGTTGTGAATGCTCCAACACTGGAGCATTTAAGAAGAAACAGGACAAGCATTTTTCTGAAATGGTATAGGATTTCCTGCTTGAGCAGGAGGTTGAACTAGAAAACCTCCAAGATCCCTTCCAACTTTATGGATTGGCATATTCAGTCACTCCTAATGGTATACTTTAACCAGTGCTTTAAAAAAAAAAAAAAAAGGTGCCGGAACTCACACTCATCATACAACCCACCTTGCCTATCCTACAAGGTTCCATCCAAAAAAGGTGCCGGAACTCCGCTTTGGGCGTTCTATGACCAAAAAAAAAAAAAAAGCCTTGACTTTAACCTTCCTCCAAAGAAGGTTACCTGTTGCTTCTGGGAATGATCTGCTGCTCTCTAATTGGCTTTCTTCCATTTTAGCAATTGTGGCAACAAGTCAGCACATAAATGTACCAAATAGGCAGTGACCCTTGCTTTTATGCACTCTGATTATTTTGTTGTTGAAATGTGATCTCAGTTTTAGTTTAGAAGTGTGCCCCAAAAGCACAGGGAAAATAAAAGGTGGGTATATTGCTAGAACAAAAATTAACACTTCAGATCCACCTTAGGGGAAAATACTCCTTTTTCGGATTTGTTATTCTTCCCTCTCTTCCCCCCCCGCCCCTCCTAAATTTCTTGATGGTGCTTCCAAGCATATCCAATGAACTAGCTTTCTGCAATCTTCATTTGCTGCACCATAAACCTCCTTTGGCTGTACTAACCAAGGGCATATGAGTTACTGGAAAGAAAACTGTAGCAGTGGAATATTTGAAATTTATTGAGTCCATAATAGCTGGTGTTGCAATAATTCTATCCTGGATTCAGATGAAGTGTTACTGTTAAGCACTACCGACATCTGATCAATGTAATAGGAGGTAGCTTTTGCAGGCCAAAAGACTACATTCAGCTGGAATGAATTAAAGATAATGAAATAAATGTAACAGAAGAATCAGTTCCAATAACTGCTAAATGATTGCAGTAGGCACACTTCTGTACCAAATTAATATGCAGACTAATACATACTTTACCAAATTAGGGTTGGAATATTATTCAGTGCATAACTATGGAATGAAATGGAAAGGCATAGCTATAATGAGAAGGAAGTTAGTGGAGAAAGTTGGATCTTAGCTATACAGTAAATGCCAAATGTTTTAGTTTTAATTTCTAGTATTTCCATTTGAAAGAAGGAACTTATGACAGATGATGAAAAAAGAACTAACAGAGACTCAGAAAACTGCTGCAGTTCAAAACAGAAAATATGTGACCCGCCAAAACTGTTATTGCTGCAGTATAGAAATATGTTTATTTAATAAATAACATGAAGATGGACAAATAATCAGTACTTTCACATTCTATGAGAGACGTTAGTTTATTAGTAAACAAAAGATTGCCCAACATTCTGGTGCCATTAGAGGATCCAAATTGTGGCTTTTTCTAGCCTTGTAACTCCCAAAAAATAAAATGAATAACTGAATCTTACTTCCTTTTAATAATATCCTACAGTTGAAAGGGCTGGAAGCTAAGAATTTATATGGAAAATCTTACTGGATGGTAAGAATTGAAGGGGAGTTGAACATTCAGTTTTGTACTCAGCTGAATATGTTTCCAACTCTCATGATTTGTCAGGAGCCTCTTTCCCCCCATATTTTGCATATCTTCAGGATCAAAATACAAGACTCCAAGCTGGTTTATCTCTATAGGCTAGATCCAATTTTCAGCTGGGCAGACTGAATCAGAGAGCTTCTGTCAGTGACTGTGTCATCTGGCAGTTGCCTGCAAGAGACAGAGGGAGAGACAGCCCAATTGGCTTATCTCAGAGCCATTGGGTGCTTTCATCACAGAGATATCCCATCAGTGGTTGTTCTAGAACAGGGGTCTTCAAACTTGGCCCTTTTATGACTTTGGAGTTCAACTCCCAGAATTCCTCAACCAGGCAAGCTGGCTGAGGAATTCTGGAGTTGAAGTCCACAAGTCATAAAAGGGCCAAGTTTGAAGACCCCTGTTCTAGAAACTGATATGGAAAATATTGTCCTTTATTGTAATTCTCAAACAGTTTTTACTCCTTCTATTCTCACCCACATCCACCAAATCAGGGCAACTTTAGGCTAGAGAGGAGTAGGCACTGAACAAAGATTAGGGACACTGCTGCCATCCTTCCTTCCAAACAATCCTAAAAATGCAAATATGGTGCCATTCATCAATGTAGGGCTCCATAAACATGTGAGCTGGCAGTGGCCCCAACAGTCTTTTCTTATGCCTATTAAGATGACCATTGGTTATTCCAGCAGAGACCTCTTTTGATTTTTTTTGTACTATTAAATATTAAGCATTGTTGATGATGGAGAAAAGGCTAATTATCTTTAAAATGCATGCCAGTGGAGAACCATATTGAAATTCATAGTAGTGCACAAAGAAGACTGTCTATTTCTGCTTCATTTCTTCCAGCATGTCCTCCTCAATAAGCTTCTTTAGAATGATGCAGTAATGACTAATGCAAATCCATGTGAACTGAGACTGTTCCAGGATGCATCTTAATTTATATATTATTATATGTTCTAACGGGAAATATTTTAGAAAGTTCTGCTTTTCTCTCTATGACTCTCTCCTTAATTTCACTAAGGACAAATAGGGAAGCCCTGCTTCTTACCAGTTAACCAGTCTAGAGAGTGATGGTGAGAAATAGGGTCTTCTCAGTACTAACCCCTCAGTTATAGAGCACGGCTCTGGGGGAATTATGGTTTACAAGTAGGAGGTCTTATTTTCAATATCAGTTGAAGACATATTGATTTAATCAGGCCTGTTAAAAACTCCTTTAAGACCAGACTGTCTTTCAGAATGTCTTTTAAATGAACTATTTTAAATGTTATATTCCTATTGTTGTCATAGCAGATTGTAACATCTTGCTATTCTTGACTTGGTTGAAGAAGGCTAAGAGGGTCAAACATAGTTAATTCTTGTCCTTGGATGGGACCTCATTAGTCTGCAGATTAGATTGAGAATACAACTAATCCATGATGGCATAGTAGTTAGAATCAGTATTGCAGGCTGATTCTGCCCACAGCCATTTCGATCCAGACCTGCTCAAGGTTGACTCAGCCTTCCATCCTTCTGAGGTCAGTAAAATGAGGAGCCAGATTATTGGGGCAATATGCCAAATCTGTAAACTTCTTAGAAAGTGCTGTAAAGCGCTATGAAGTAGTATATAACTCTAAGTTAATGCTATTGCTATTGCTATTGCTATTGCTATTGCTAACCATCACTAACCTAAAGAAGGCAGCAGCAACCCCCTTCTGTACTGTTACTGAAAAAATGGCATGGAGATGGAGATGCAATGATCAGGAACTGTGCTTGAACTGAGGGAATCTTTATTCCTATTGTTATATGGTTTTATTTTATAAGCAGTTAAATTATTGCAGCTTTATCTATTTATTTTTATGGGGAAGTTTTTTTCTATTGCTTGTTGTATGCTACTCAGAGCTCTTCATGACAAAGAGCTCCACAGAAATCAATCAATACTCTAACCTTTTTACACTTGCATATTTAGGTGGTTAGATGTGCCTTCTTATAACAGGAGATACTAGTGGAAGCAGATTGGCATACTAATATTAAGGATAGCTGGAAATGTGCAAACTCCAGTATGCACTATGGTGCAGATCAAAACTTAGTACTCCCTTGATGTAATTACTTCCAGAAGGTTCCAACACAATTTGGAAGACTCCAAAAAGCATAAAAAAATGTCATTGGAGAAAAAAAATGTTGACATGTGTTTTCTCAAGATCATTAATTTAGTTTTATGTTTGATAGCTACCTTATTTATATAATTTAAATCTATCCTGCCTATGTAGGAGAAGCTGGCTATAGTAATTTATTTACTATTGATTTTTTATTTATTAAAACAATTTATATAGCTGCCCATCTCACAAACAAATAATTCTGGATGGTATATAACAGAGCTCTCAACCGTTAATAAATACATTATTTTTTTTTAAACTAAAGCAAAGAGTAATAGATGAAGGGTTCTTAAAAGTAGTGGGCCATCTCACCAATTTACCTGCCCTTGGGGTCCCCAAGTCTACAGGCATAACCAAATCTTGAGGGATCTCTGGAAGCTCAACCGCAGGATGGAGAAGATTCCACAGTGCAGACACACCACAACAAAAAAGGACCACATCTAGGTTTCACCAAAGGCAATGGCATCTGGAACATGCCCTCTCTGCTGGATTTCATAGAATGGACTAGTGAAATTTGGAAAAGATAGTTCCAGATAATCTGGTCCCCTGCCATGAAGGTTTTTAAAAATCAACACCAGGATCGTGAGTTGATACTGTATATCTAATGCACTTGCAAAGCAGAGATGTAATGTGTTTTCTCCCAGAAACATATATAACTGCTTGCACCACTGTATTTTGCATCAGCTGAAAATTCTGGATACTCTTCAAGGCAACCCAATGTAAAGTGTGTTGCAGTACTTCAATGAGGAAGTGATCGGGGCATGAATGACTGTGAATAGGTTCCTATGATCTAGGAACAGGTGCAACTGGCAAACAATAGGAAGTTGCGCAAAGGTCCCCTTAGCCATGACTGCTATCTGCTCTTTGAGCAGAACTTATGAATCCAGAAACCTCCAGATTGTGCCTAGAGTCAGTTTGGGGCAGTGCGAATCTATCCAGTACCAAGGATGTCCCAGAACCAGAGGATCTCAAAATCAAAAGCTACTCACTCTTGGCTGGGTTTAGCTGAAGCCTGTTTTTCTCCATCTAGACCTTCACAATCTACAGACACCAGGATACTCCACAGCTTTGCTTAATTCATCAGCCGTATCCTGATAATACCTCATTCTATGGTAGCAGAGGAACTCACCCAACAGTCAAACAGGGAGAGAACCAAACCCTGAGGCACCCCACAAAGCAGGGGTCAAAGACAGGATCTCTCCTCCCCAATCTTCTCCAGTTATGCCCTCATTACTGTTGGATACCTCTTCCCCACCAAATTATTTCATCAGGGTGCAGAATTGAGGAGGAATTACCTCATGTCAATTCCTACCTTTAGTCTGCTATTGATAATTTCATAAAAGAGTTAAAGCTGTAACAACCAAAGGTCACTCCCTTTGGAATTATCCATATTAACTATGCACAGAGTTGTTTTTAGTGGCTCTGAAATGTTCTAAACTTTTTGATAAAGCTATACAGATAATGTACATTCTTGCCATTGTTCTTTCTCTCCCTTCTCTGTTTTTGCCTGCCTTTTACCCCATATTGTTAATTAACTGTTTTAACATTTGCTGATTTTAATAAGTAAACATCAAGTGGAAGTGGTATGTGCATTTGCTCTGATCTCGTAGAGGAATTGACAGGGTGTAAATTAAGCTAAAAATCACCCACAGTCATTTTCCAAAACTAAGCATTCATCTGGAATATTGCAAACTGTTTTTCATTGGGCTGTCATTAAAGTCTAGCCAGAAACTGCATCCTTAATACTTTGAGTGATGGGAGGATATAACACTGATTCTATGTGCCCCACACTGATTACTGAAACATTTCTAGGTACAATGCTGGTGTTGTAAAACACCTTCAAGGATTGGAATTTGGGTATCTACTCCAACCAGAATTGAAATTTTACATCTGGTAAGAAAGACCAGCTAGTAGTGCATTATTTTTGGGAAGAGCAGGGAGTTCAGGCTAGGAAGTTGCTTTTCTGGGAATGACATGGCCTTAGAGATCACACTAGTCCTTCCCTGCTAGTACTCAGAAGTTATTGAAATCTGAATTATTTTGGAGGGCATATTCTTGATTTGTCCTGTTGTATAATTTTTATTTATAATTTTTATTACTTTTCATTTTCTTGCCCTTTATGTTGGTCTTTTTCCAGTGGATGGTTTAATGGCTCTTGTTTTGTACAACTTAGAAGCAGCCAAGAGTTTTATTGCAGCAGGATATAGCTTCAATAAAATAAAATAAAACAGATTGTATATTTTCTCACCCTTATAATGACAACAGTAACAAGACTATATACCACGTTTCCCTGAAAGTAAGACCTACTCTGAAAGTAAGCCCTAGCTTGATTTGGGGGGTGGGCCTAATATAAGCCCTACCCTCAAAATAAGCCCAAGTCTTGGGACAAGGTACAGGTCTAAAAATCAAGCTAAGGTAGGGGTGGGGGGTGAAGCTGCCTCATGCACTCTGCAGCCACTTAGCAGACCTCCCATGAATCAACACCTATCTCTCCTCGCTGCCCTACTTCTTCTGCGGCATTCCCGGCCTGCATTTTGCAGTCAGAAGCCTTTCCATAAGGTCTCTGCAGCCAAGAATCGAGCTATGGAGTCAATCTATAGCTCGGTTCTCAGCTGCACAGGCCTTCCAGAAAGGTCTCTGACTGTGAAATGTAGGCCGGAGCTCCATTCACAGCTGCAGAATGAAGCTGCCCCTTTGGCCGCAGAAGAAGTGGGCTGGCTGGCTGGAGCTGTTGGTGCCGCCACTGTGAGGTGAGTGGAAAAGACACCCCTTAAAAATAATATCTGGTGCCTCTTTTGGAGGCAAAAAAAAGGTCAGTTCTTTGTTATGGTGCCGGCTAATGAAACATTTCAAAGAACTTCCAGGCATTATTTTCCTAAAAGTCTTTTGTTGTTACAAAATGTCGGCACAGGCACAATGGAGGTATGCTAGGAGCTAAGTTCTCTTCCTCTGAGCAGTTAAATTATCAGCATGTTCCCTCCCTAAATTAGCCGTCATATCTCACATTATCCAATTAGTGTGAAGGTCAAATGTTTTCTTCCTCTTTCTTTCCTGGGCTTTACCCCAACCCCCCTTCTGCTCTGTATTAACCCCATAATTACCAGACAATTCTGCATATTGTCAAAAGCAAGAATATACAATATTTGCAGCGTTGACATCCGGCCCCCCCTTACAAGAAGGACAGATCCTGTAAAGTAAACAAAAGCATATGTTAAGGGTTATCTTTCGGTTTGTTGGGGTGTTTCATATGAAACCTTTTGACCAATCTGTCAGCTTTCACTTCACTGGATTTCACCCAGCTGGCTTCAGACAACGGGTATCCCTTCCATTGGATTAGGTACTGCAATTTCCCTTTAAAAATTCTAGAATCAAGAATACGTTTTACTTCATAGTGGGTCTGTCCCATGACTACGAGGGGCCCAGGCGCCTTCTTCAGAGGAGGTCTTAAAGTGGAGCCCCGATAAGGCTTCAGCAAGCTACAATGGAAAACTAGGTGAATTTTCCCCAAAAGTCTAGGGAGTTTTAGTTCTACTGTGACAGGGTTGATGATCCTTACTATGGGGAAAGGCCCCAAGAATTTTGGTCCCAGGGTTGACATTCTTATTTTCGGAGAAACATGATAGGCTAATGCAGTGGTTTCCAGACCTTACAATTCTGCAGTCTCTAAAGTGATAAATTATTGTGCGACCCTACAGGAACAAAATTAATGACTTCATTAAAATTAGCAATACTATAATCAAATATCCAAGTTTGACTGCCATATCTGAGGTAGACTTTAAAAGTTTCTAAGTTTCTTGCAACTGTCTTTTGGGAGTTCCCAATAATAGTTCGAAACCCCCAGTTATGGATAAAAACATTAACATGAATCAAAAATAGAAAGTTGCATATCCTTTATGTGCCGTATATTCCGGCGTATTAGGCGACCCGGCGTATAAGACGACCCCCGAGTTCGACGCCGGGTCGCAAGATGATCGACGCCGAGTCGCATATAAGACGACTTTCTAGGCATGCGACTCGGCGTCGATCATCTTATACGCCGGAAATGATGTCATTTCCGGCGTATAAGATGACTTTCTAGGCATGCGACTCGGTGTCGATCATCTTATACGCCGGAAATAACGTCATTTCCGGCGTATAAGATGATCGACACCGAGTCGCATGCCTAGAAAGTCATCTTATACGCCGGAAATAATAAATAAATGTTATGACTCGGCGTATAAGACGACCGCCGAGTTCGGAGGCTGTTTCATCGTTCTCAAAAGTCGTCTTATACGCCGGAATATACGGTATCTCAGTGTTTCTACTTTTTCCTCCTGCTATGGCATTCAGTTAAGAAATAATAAGGCAGCCACTTCAAACCAATATTTAAGGTTGATAAAGAAATGTCTGCTTTTGTTCACCCTTATTTGAGTCTTCAGATGAGATGTCTGTTAAGGAGGATGGATCCTGTGTAAATGGACAACAATTAATTTGCACAGTTTGTTTAAGGAAAGAAAGGGCCACGTAATAGTAATGATTTCTACTTCAAAACCAATGCCAGAAATGTGAAAAAAGAATCAATATGTCAGGAAATAAAAATTATTTAGGTTTCCATGGAAACTGCTCTTAATACTTTATAAATAAGTGTGCTTAAAGAAGGCTTTATAGAATGTGCAAGTAACCTACAGGGCATGATAAGAAAGTTTGCACAATTATTTTCGTACCCAAGAGACTTATTCTGGGTTTGGAGTTCCCATTGTGCTAAAGGCACTCATGATAAGATAAATGTATGAAATTGTAATCTTCGCCCCTACATAATTTTTTTTCTATTTAAAAACGGTATTTTGAAACAAGTTTGAAGCTTTGCTGAGGCACTACATTGGGGGCAGAACACCAGTATAATAAAGAAAATGTAGTATTTCATTATCGAGGTCTTTTAAAAGGAAGCTCAGTAACTGGAACTGCACATAGTCAATTTTAAATGCAATATTTCAATTAAGGGTTTTTTTCCCCTCTGCCAGAAATATGACAAGTTGATGAGCCAGCCTTGAAGAAAATCCTTTCTTGTTGTGCTTGATAGTCTAAGTAGAGTTATTTATTTTACCTTGACTAACAGCTGAACATGTTAAGCAGGACCTCCCCATTAGATTGCTGTCTGACGGCCAAGCTAAACATTATAAAATAGCATTTATCCTAGTGTTAAAGGGTGGAGAAATTATCCCTTGCAGATGTTCCTGAACTTGTACTCCAATAATTTCTTGATAGTTTTCAGGTCTGGGTTGCTGATAGTTGTAATAGTTCAATTATCCTATACCTGAATTCTATAATGATACTTGAAATGTGAATCTGATCTTTATATGATAAAGAGTGCATGGTGTTGTGTCCTGAGCCTGCAAAAGCAGGCTCGGGATGTTGCATTGGTCCCGGGCATTCCAAAAGCTGCCTGGGACCAGTCAGAGTGGTGCCAGCCTTGTGCGCATGCGCAAGGCGCAAAAACGCTCTATTCCTATTGGTTGACACTGTCCGGGTTTCTGGCCATGTAAAAAGGCCTGCGTGCCTTTTGGCTCTTGCTTGAATGTTGTAGAAGTTGAATAAAGAATAGTTAATAGTTGCATGTGTCTTCATCATTAACATGTGAATGAAGGATTTAACACTGGTGACGAAGGTGGGATCCTTTGCAAGCTGAAACAAAAGATTTAAGGACTCACCCAGGAAGTCCGTCAAAGGAAAAATGGCTTGCCAGTACAGCATCGCTGGAGGGTGAGCTCGGCTAAAGGACCCTTTTCCAAACAACGGCTTGCAGAGGAAGTGATTGGTGAAGATCGTAAAGTTTATGATGTCAAAGATTGGCCGCTTGTCTGATTTCGATGTCTCCCACCCAGAGAGATGGAATTCCTATGTAGCACAGGTGGAGAATACTTCAGAGTAAATCAGATAAGAGAAGACAGCCTGAAGACAGCAACTCTTTTGTGTGCCTGTGGACAAGAAGCTTTTGACATTGCAGAAAATCTGCACCTCTAGAGTCAGTAACATATACTGACTTTAAAAAGATGTTGAAGGAGCACTTCCAGCTGAAGTTATCTGTCATTGCTTGGAGGCATGCATTCGAGTAGAGAGACCAGAGGCTGAGTGAATCTGCTGCGGACTTTATTGCTGCCTTAAGGCAAGTGGCCAGGCCTTGTGAGTTCAAGGATCTGGAAGAGAGGCTGCGAGATCACTTTGTATGCAGTTTGAGGAGCAGAGACTTACAACAGAAGTTTTTTGCAAAAGAGGATGTCTCCTTCCAAGGCGTGTTATGAGAGGTGGCAGCTGAGGAAGCAGCAGGCGGGGCTGTGAAGGCCTTATGGCTCACCAGGAACCCTCCAGACACAGCTACCATCCATCAAGAGGATGCTTGAGAAGGATCAGAAGTGGATCCTGAAGAGGAGGTGGACAAACTTCACCAGCCAGCTGAAAGGAGGCAGAAGGGACATCTGGACAAGGCCCCAGCAGAGGACGCCACAAGCGAGCTGACTGCAGGTTCCGCTCTGCCATTTGCAGGGCATGTGGCAGGCAAGGCTACATCACATCCATCTGTTTGGGTCGCCAGAAGGTGTAACCTCGTGAAGAATTGCATCTGAAAGGTACCAGGGTCCCCAGCCAACATAGGTGAGTTTCTGCGCATCGCGCAGGAGTATTCTGAGAACAGGGACACACAAGCCCCTTAAGAAGAAACTTTCCATTAACGTAAGGTTGCAAGGGGTTCCCTTATCAATGGAGTTGGACACTGGGTCCACTCTCTCAATTATTTCAATTAACACATTCAAAAGGATATGCAGCAGTTAAACTCAGGCCATCAAATCTAATACTCACTGATTTTCAGAATTCTATGGTGTGTGTTAAGGGGGAGGCCACCCTTAGAGTACAGCATAAGGATTTTGAAGGTCCCCTAGATGTGGTGGTAGTTGGGGGTGAACATACTAGTCTTATTGGACTCGATTGGTTCGAGGGTCTGGGAATCCAGGTAACTGGGCTGCACCATTTGCAAATGTTGAGCCTTGCAGAAGTCTGCAAGAGTTTGCAGATGTGTTTAGTTCAGAGCTAGGATCCTACAAGGGGCCCCCCATTGCGCTACGGTTAGACCCAACTGTCACACTCATCAGGGTCAAGCCTAGGAGGGTATCTTTTGTCCTCAAAGGTAAAATAGATGCTGAGCTGGACAAATTGCTTCAGCAAGGCATTTTAGAACCTGTGGATTCTAGTCCATGGGAAACCCCCATAGTAATGCCTCTAAAGGCTAATGGGGAAATACGTATATGTGCAGACTACAAGTGTACACTGAATAAGGCGTTGCAACAGCACACTTATCCAGTCCCTGTTGTAAGCCACATCCTGGCCTCCCTCAAGGGAGGGCACATTTTTGCGAAACTTGACCTGGCTCCTGACTCTGGCACCTCTGGCATGTGCTTGGGGAGCACAGAGTACTGGGGCACTTTCACTACCCAGGCCTCTCCATCTGCTGGTCTTGGGCTTGAGGGGCAGTGTTCCCAAGAGGAGTCCATTGTGGACTTGGGGACTTCCACCCCTCCAAGTATTCTGGTCTGGACTCAGAGGGTCCAGCCAGTCAGCAGCTGGAAGGGTCAACCAGGTATCCAGTGCACCAAAGTCCTGGCCTGCCTAGCCTGGTAGGTGAGCAGGTAGGCCAGGCACCCTCATCAGGGTCACCTAGATATTTGGGGTAACAATGCTCTGCCCTGCCTAGCTTGGTAGGCGAGCAGGTCAGCCTGGCAACATCACCGGCCCTTAGAAGGTCGCAGCAGGCCAAATGCCCACCCAAACACCTGAGAGACTTTGTGATGTTGCTGTCAAATCATGAGGGACCTTCTTATGAGGCCCTGGAATGAAGGGAGTAAGTCGTGGTTAGATTATTTTGCATTATTTTGATTTCGGATACATTTATTTGTGTTAATAAATATTGAAGGGGTTTGCCTGTGTGCAGACTCAAGTATTCCACACTTTTTGCATTTGAATAATGCAACTGTATGTCACTCTTCCCAGTGCACAACGTACCTATGTGTACGTGAAGTATGTTCCATCTAGGGGGGAGGGGTGTTGTGTCCTGAGCCTGCAAAAGCAGGCTCGGGACATTGCATTGGTCCAGGGCATTCCAAAAGCTGCCCTGGACCAGACAGAGCGGCGCCAGCCTTGTGCGCATGTGCAAGGCGCGAAAACACTCTTTTCCTATTGGTTGACACTGTCCGGTTTTCTGGCCATATAAAAAGGCCTGCGTGCCTTTTGGCTCTTGCTTGGTTGTTGTAGAAGGAGAATAAAGAATAGTTAACAGTTGCATGTGTTTTCATCAATCGCATGCGAACAAAGGATTTAACACATGGAGATGAGCAATCTACTATTTTGAATCACTTTCTGTCACCCTGATTCTGATATGGGAAAAAATATGCCGGTGAGGTGAGCAAGGATGGATCTTCACTCCCCCCTAACTTTTCCACATGTGGGCTTTTCTACAATGATTATACTTTCTGGAAAGCCTCTGCAGCTGAGAACCAAGCTACAGATTGAATTTCTCCACCCTTTATTACTCAGGTAAATGCTATTTTATAATGTTTAGCTTGGCCTTCAGGCAGCAGTCTAATGGGGAGGTCCTGCTTGAATCTGTAGCTCAGTTTTCGGCTGCAGAGACATTCCAGAAGGCCTGTGAAATGAAGGCTGGGGGTGCCACACATGTCAATCTGGAGCTCCATTCTCAGCTGCAGAGGCCTTTCCTGAAGGCCTCTGATGGTGAAATGGAGGCTGGGGGCAATGTGTGCGAGCAGCCACAGAAGAAGTGGGGTAGTGAGGCGATGCAGGTGTGGGTGTATGGGATGCCTGGCTGCAATGGTAAGCGGGTGTGGGGCAGCTCCATCCTCCCACCCCTGCCCTAGCTTGATTTTTAGGTATGTACCTCACCCCAAAACTAGGACTTATTTTGGAGGTAGAGCTTATATTAGGCCCACCCCCATAATATTACTTACTGTCCATTTTGAATACATTGCAGAAAGAGGAAGCTTGAGAGTTCACATGGTTGATGCTGTATGGAACAAAACTGTAACTGAATCTAGATGCTCTGCTTCAGAAGGTAATAAGGAAAACAAGTCATGCAGAGGATGTGTAGCATCCCAGCTGTAGAATAAGTCCTGCAAGACATTTTCTTTTCTCAATGCCTCTCTTCAACCAAATAATGTAATGAAACATGTGCCAAGTGTTGTAAGGATAAAAGTATTGCTGGGGATATTTAGCAATACCGCAATAGAGAACACATTAAATATAAAGCTTTTGGGAAGCAAGGTATCAGATGGCAATGATTTTCAAACCAGGCTCAGTTTTATACTTTAGTCTTTCAGAGCTAAATAATTAATTGCCCACATTATATAAAATGCATATTAAATTGTAATGCCCATTATAATCATGGCTACTGTTCTTTCACTGTCCTTGTTGAAACTCTTGTTGATTTTTTCAGTATTTGAAGTTCCTACAAAAGTTCAAAATTTGGTTGGCAAAATAGAACATTATAGCATTTATTGGAAGAGTTGGGGCTCAACTTCTTTTAAACATTTTTCTACTGAAAAAATGAGGCAAATGTTTCAGTAACCAGACCTGTTGTTCCTGTTGCCTCCTCAAATGTGTGATTTTAACAGAGGAACTGCAAAATTCTACCTTAGTTTTCTCTTACTAGATGCCTCCGGGCTGTATCAAGGAAGATGCATTTCCTAAAATCCCCATATTTATAGGAACCGCGCAAGCTGTAATCCAATATCTAAAGGGCACTGAGTCAGAGAACATTCTTCTATTTCACATGACATTTCAAACAGGAAGTATTAGCATTTTATTTTAATAAAATTTTAAATATAGTTTTCCCTTATCAATTTTTGGTCATAAAAATGTGTATACCATAAAAAGAAAGCAATTTAGTTGGTTAATAAACTGTGTCATTGGTTATCTTAGCTGTAATCTAATTAAAGCACAGAAATAATGTGATATAATGTCCAGGAATGCAGGATGATTGCTTTACTATTTATGGATCATATATTGGAAAAGAGAATAATATGTTTAAAACATACTTCAACCCTTGTGTTATCAGGATTATATGGTCTTATGCACATGCTCTACTAATAACATGCTACAAAATTCATTGGCAAAATAGAAATGTTCAGTTGTGTAATTATTTAAACTCAAGGCAAGACTTTGCAGATAGTTTGTTAAGTCTTTGAGAGGTTCAGGATACAACCTGAGTGAAAATGTAACATAGATAAAAGTCTTGGCTCAGTCTTACACTGATGCTAGTGTAACCACACTGGGTCAAAACAGAATGAAAAAAATAAAAGAAAGTCAGGAAATAAACCCCTGCTCACTTGCCCCATTTTATAAAACTGGATTTATGTATGGCAGCTTAAAGAAAGAAAGAAAGAAAGAAAGAAAGAAAGAAAGAAAGAAAGAAAGAAAGAAAGAAAGAAAGAAAGAAAGAAAGAAAAGTCACTGTTACTCTAACTGCTGCATCTTCTGATTCCACCTCTTCCCCCCCCTTTTTTTTTTAAAGAAGTCAGGTTCTCCCAACTAAAGGAGTGGTGGGGTTTTTTTTGGTATCATGATGTACAGTGATACCCATGGAAGTCATTGATGCCTACTTAGCAGCTTAATTTCCCCATTCCATCACTATACTGCATAGTATGGGTATGTGTCATGTGATGTGTTAGGACGTATCATGACTCTTTTTGCATTGCCAGCAATGGGGTGGGTGCGGCTTTGGTATGATGAAACTGGCCTGTGGGCCAGCAGTTTGACATCCCTGCTTCTATAGGATAACAATAATGGCATTTTATTCTTTATTGTTCACCTACTTTCTGCCACCTTCCTCAAATGAAAGAACAGGATGATGCTTCAAGCTTTTCACAAGTTGTCAAATTCTTGTTCTGCCCATGTCCTCATGCTGGCCTTTACCTCAAAGCAATTATCTGAAGGAAGACAGTTTACATTTTTGAGCAGAATTTTATTAGGAAGTTGAAACCCCAATTCATGTCTGATTTAATTATGGTTACTATGATAAAAATATGAACGTCTACAATAACATTCTGGGAAGTTTGGTTTGTGCTGTTGTGTGGATGAGCTAGTGAAAAATCCCACCAGCATTCTATTTTGTGATTTCTCTTGTTTGCATCCAATATTTAATCATTGCAAGTTATACATATGCAGTGGTTTGGTTGCAATGATTTGTAGCAGGGTAAGTTTGTATTGGAAAAAAAAGTTTAGGATTATTTGGATTTTTTTTTCTTTTTACAACCCTTTAATCCCCTTATCTGGGGTGAAGTTGGGGTGATTGAATAGAGCTGAGCATTTACTGGGTGGATGCCCTTCCTGATGCCTATACGGAGTTCACAGCAGATATTTTCTCTTTGCGCCCTAATAGAGAAACATCTGCTGCTGTCGAGCATTTAACTCTCAACCTTCTGAATGGGAGGTGAGCCTCTTCAACTCTAGGTCACTGTGCTGCTCTGTTTAGGACTATTTGGATAAAGAAAAGAAACATCTGGTTCTCTTTTTTAAGAAGCATAGTGAACCCTATTAATTATTTCTTAGTTTGTATATAATGATGCCAAATGTTAATTTGGTATAAATTCATGTCTGTTGACACCAGGACCCAGAATTTTCTAAGTTTCTAGGAAAGCCCAATTCTGCCTCTCTTCTCACATTTTACTACATTCCTGATCTCCTTCCTATTCCTACTCCTTCCTATTCTTGGGAGGGGGTGTGGAGAGATGGGTAAAATATCATATAAGTTAACTCTATTTAAACCCCATTATACTCTATTTAAACCCCATTCCAACTCTGATCGGGTTGCTGGAACGTGCTACATTCCACCAGCTGCTGCTTAAACTGTAAGTTTTGGGAGAATCCACCAGGAAAGTAGCGGCCCGCGCGCCTAACGGCGCGCGAATTATATAACTATATAACTAAAAATCACAAACAGTAGCAGTACATTCAGGGCAAGTGTGTCTGACATCCCCTGTATCTAAGATGTCCGGCTTAGTTCAGTGCAACACCTGCTTTGCAGCCGTCCTTCGCAGTACCCTTTTCAAACTTGGAAACTGTCCTATCTGTAAACAAATCACTAGCCTACAAGGACAGATCATTTACCTAGGGTCTGTAATCCGTGCTCTTCGGGCAGAAATTAGGTGTCCAGTTCAGCCCCTCTACTCTAGTAAGCCTCCCTGCTATCAGCCCCCTTTACCACAAAGATCCTGCAGGAAAAGGGCAGTGTGGACAACCGTGGGATCTGGCAGGGTGAGAGCTGTGAACCATAAACACAAAGCTTTCGCTGTGTCCCTGCACAACAGCTACAGTGCTCTTGCTGACCTTAATAGGGACATTAAGGAGACTGGTAAAGGTATTTGTGAAGATAACTCAAATAAGCAGGGGATTGTGGTCCGAGATGAAGAACTAGATTTTGATAGGGAGAAGTGTGAATCAGGTATTGCACATCAGTCATGCAAGAATAGAAAGGCTCCCAAAAAGAGAAGCTACCTTCTGGTAGGTGATTCAATTATAAGGGATGTAAATTTAGGAAAGGACACAGAGGCTTTGAAAGAGGTCAGGTGTCTTCCAGGTGCTACTGCCAGTAGGGACAAGAAGCGTATTTCTAAAATAATCAAGAATGGCAGCAAGGACTGTGATGTGGAGGCTATTGTACACCTTGGCACTAATGATCTGTCCCAAAAAGATGTACTCTCTGTGCAGAATGATTTCCAGAGCTTGGGGAAGGAACTTAGCAGAATAGGCTGTAGGCTTACTTTCTCAGAGGTTTTACCAGTGTATAAGGAGCAAAACGGAAAAGGCCAGCGCATAGCACAATTCAATATGTGGCTAAAGGAGTGGTGTAAAGGGGAAGGCTTTGGATATATTAGTCACGATGTCAGTAGCTGGTCCAATCAAAAGATGTACAAAAGAGATGGTTTGCATCCATCAAAAAAAGGGACTGAGTTACTCGGCTATAAATTCACAGATTTTCTGGAGGGAAATTTAAACTAAACAGCGGGGACAGGGAGTTAATTGATACGGAACAACCCTGTCCCCGGCAATTTAAAAACTATAGGGCTATCAGTGCATGTAGCACAGATGTGTGTGTGGACAAGAATACCAACCTTGCTACCAATCAAAATGAAGCCTCTAATAGCGAGTGCCATATAAAGTGCACTAACCAAATAGGTGGTAAGACAATAGGGGAACTCAGGCACCACACAGGTTATGTAGAAAGGAAACACAGGGCCACCCACAAAGGACTCAAATGTTTATACACCAATGCACAAAGTATGAACAGCAAACAGGGTGAACTAGAAATTCAGGTTAATGAGGGCAGATACGATATTGTTGCCATTACGGAAACATGGTGGGATGAAACTCACACATGGAACACACAGCTAGAGGGATTTAAATTATTTAAAAGAAACAGACCAAATAAAAGAGGAGGTGGAGTTGCTCTCTATATAAGAAATAACTACATCTCCACAGAAATAGAGTACAACAATGATAAAAACTGTCTTGAATGCATTTGGGTCAATATAAAAGGGGGGGGAAATGACATTGCCATAGGTGTATACTACAGACCACCCAACCAAACAGAGGAAATAGATGAACTTTTTGCTAGTCAGCTAACTAAGGTATGTAGGAAGCACATCACAATAGTAATGGGGGACTTTAACTACCCTGACATCAACTGGGAGACAAACTCCGCACCAAGTGGAAGATCAAACAGGTTCCTGGCAAACCTAGCAGACAACTTTGTCTCCCAAAAAGTAGAGAATGGAACTAGGGGATTAGCCATTTGGATCTAATTCTCACTAACAGAGATGAAATGATAGACGGTGTTGGAGCCATAGGAACCCTGGGAGGAAGTGATCATGCAATATTAGAATTCAACATTATAGAAGCACAACCAATAGAACACAGTCAAACTAGAGTCTGGACTTCAAGAGAGCTAATTTCAATAAACTTGAGAGGGCTTGGGAAGGATTCCATGGATGAGAATCCTCAAGGGGAAAACAACTCAAGAAGCTTGGGAAATAAAAATGAGATAATAAAAGCACAGTCTAGCACAATAAACAAAGAGTAACAGCTCTCATTGCATTCCTGTTGATGGACAAGTATTTAACTAAGTCAGAATATCAGTAGCCCGAGCCTGTTCCATCTTCTTGCCCAAAGTCATAACAAAAAAAGCTGCAAGAAAAAAGTCCATTAGTGGGTGGAAGTGGCAAATTATTTAACTCATTTTTTGCATCTGTCTTTATATCAAAAATAGTGCTCAAATTAAGATAGGCAACACCTGTCCAGCCTAGATGAGTTCAAATCGAGGACCAGATTAGTTCTCAAGGAACTGGCAGAAAGGAGCCACTGAACTATATTTTTCAAAGATCCTGGAACACAGGGGAACTACCAGAGGACTGGAAAAGAGCTGATGTAGTTCCCATCCTCAAAAAAGGAAAAAAAATGGATCCAGGAAATTACAGACCTATCAGCCTGACCTCAATACCTGGGAAGATCCTGGAAAAGATAATCAAACAACGAATCAACGAACACCTAGAGGCAAACAAATCATTACTAAAAGCCAACATGGGTTTGTCAAAAATAGATCATGCCAGACAAATCTTATTGCATTCTTTGACCAAGTGACAAAATTAGTGGATCAGAGGAATGCTGTTAATTTACTTGGACTTCAGTAAGGCATTTGATAAAGTAGATCACAACCTACTACTTACAAGATAGAAAAATGTGGGGTAGACAGAACCACCACCAGATATCCGTAGCTGGCTGACCGGCCGTACTCAGCGAGTGGTCCTCAATGCTGCATCTATATGGAGGGAAGTGTGTAGTGGGGTGCCCCAGGGCTCTGTTCTGGGCCCAGTACTCTTCAACATCTTCATCAACGATTGGAATCTCATCAAATTTGCACTAGGAGCCAACTCAGAAAGACAAGAACAGAAGGATTGGACAGACTTGAACACTGGGCACTAACTAACAAAATGAAATTCAATGGTGAAAAAAGCAAGGTTCTACATTTAGGCAAGAAAAACCAAATTGCATAGGTGGCACCATGCTCAATAGTAGTAACTGTGAGAGGGACCTCGGAGTCCTAGTGACAATCACCTAAATATGAGCCAGCAGTGTGCTGCACTGCCAAAAAGGCCAACACAGTGCTAGGCTGCATTAACAGAGGGATAGAATCAAGATCACGTGAAGTATTAATACCACTCTTCAATGCCTTGGTAAGGCCACACTTGGAATACTGCATCCAGTTTTGGTCACCACGATGTAAAAAAGATGTTGAGACTCTAGAAAGAGTACAGAGAAGAGCAACAAAGATGATTAGGGGACTGGAGGCTAAAACATATAAGGAACGGTTGCGAGAATTGGGTATGTCTAGTTTAACGAAGAGAAGGACAAGGGGGGACATGATAGCAGTATTCCAATATCTCAGGGGCTGCCATAAAGAAGAGGGAATTAAGCTATTTTCCAAAGCACCTGAAGGCAGGACAAGAAGCAACGGGTGGAAACTCATCAAGGAGAGAAGCAACCTAGAACTAAGGAGAAACTTCCTGACAGTGAGAACAATTAATCAGTGGAACAGCTTGCCTCCAGAAGCAGTAAATGCTCCAACACTGGAAGTTTTTAAGAAGAGACTGGACAGCCATTTGTCCGAAATAGCGTAGGGTTTCCTGCCCGAGCAGGGGGTTGGACTAGATGACCTCCAAGGTCCCTTCCAACTTTACTACTATTACTAATTATCTTGTATTTGCCTATCCATTTTGGTGGCAGAGGCTGTTCTTAACAGGGAAGGACATTTTTAGGCAGCGCGTCTGTGGCCAAATATTGAAATAATGTGTAGTGATGCTTGGAACATCTCTGATTTCCTTATATCTCCTGTACTGTATAAAGAAGCTCCCAATTTCAAGCCAACTTTACAATTCAAAACCATCTCATGAAGGTCTTTAGTTGAGCCTGTGAGTTGCTGCCTGCCCGTCCCTACAAGCAGAAAACTAGATGGATTCAGAAATTTAACTCAGTAAAAGCAGCTTAACACGTTCAATTTTGGAATCCCATTAAGATAATTACTCTCTTGAGGTTTCCTGAACCAAGCTTTCCAGGAACCTACAGAGGTTTTGTTGACTGAGAAAAAATTAGCACAAGAAGTGCAATTGGCTATGTGTCATGTGTGCTATTTTCCCTGTTTTATTTCTTCTTTGAATTTATTAATGTTGCTCTTTGCTCAGGTAACTGCTGCAAGCACAACTTGGTTTAATTTCTGCCATAAATTTGCCAGCTTAACAGGTTCTATTTTCCTGTATGTTTTACTGCTGTTGTTCATCTTCCCCTATTGCTCCCAAATTAGAATTAATCTCAAATAAAAGGCAACAAGAAAGGAGCAATTAGTATCAAAAGTTCCAAAGAAACAAGAAAATGCAATGGTACTCTGCTTAAAGACTGATACACTGATAACTTTCTATGTCACAAGTACATTTATTCTTTTCTTTGCATTCTCTTATTCTACTCTGTAAACTGCTTGCCTCTTAAGATTGTAATCTAAACACTAGAGAACAAAAGAAAAAGTTATTATGCTGAGATTTGCCTTGAGGTCAATCCACTAAATCACATGGAAGTGGACTATCCACGGCCTGGTATAATATAGTGTGGGCTTATCGTAGGGTTTTTAAAATATGTACCATATTGGCAACCCAGCTATAACTGCTTTTAGGGTATTAACAGATAAACAATAAAAAGCAGCTTTCAAAAGATAAATAATTCTATATCATCACGTAAGCATATTTACAAGTAATTTGAGGGCTTATAATAAACGTAGTATGATGCCCTGAGATAGAAGTGAGCAGTTTCTCTGTTTTGAAGGACAACATGTGGTGATGGGACAGGAATGTTCCATGGATTTGTGACCAAAATTTACAATGATTTATTTTTTCCCCAGTTTAGGGTATAAAGAAGGAAAATCAATTGCTAGCAGGAACTGTTTTCCTCGGCTCCATCAGCTGGATGATGGAGTTTACGGAAAAATTAAATCAATCAATTAAATCAATCAGAAGATTTTTGTCCTTGTCATAATATGTTCTACACAGCTCACCACTAACATAGAGAAAAAAAATATGGCAGTAGTAGTTTAGAATGTATTCTGAACTACTCCTACTATAATTTCTGCAAGAAAGTTCCAAATAGATTGTGGGGTGTTTTAAAACAGCAATCTTTTTTTAAGAGTACAGGTACAACATATTATAGAACCATAGAAAAAAGGATTGGAGGTCATCCAACCTAAACCCTTTTTGTCAGGTACATACACACACACACACACACACACACACACACACACACACACAGAGAGAGAGAGAGAGAGAGAGAGAGAGAGAGAGAGAGAGAGAGAGAGAGAGAGAACATCTCCAAGGAATGTCAAAGAGTTTTCTTTATTGAAGAACATCAGTACAGGAATCTTGCCAGATTATCTGCCTTCCTTTGGGAAAGGACAGATATACTCCTAATGTCATGACTTCAGATACTTCCTCCCCATCATGGAGTCTAAGTTGGACTTTTAACTCCCCTACCAGAACCTCCTTCATTTTAGTCAGTGGTTCCACCACACTTCCTCAATCCAGGAATCCACTGTTAAGTTATCTTCAGCAGATAGTCATTCATCTGCAGCTTCATTGGAGTCTCTCAGGGAAAGAGAATCTATCACATCTTGAGGTATATAATTTGTTGTTGATCAGCTCGTCCTGGTGTCCAGTTAAAACCTGCTTCCTTCACATTTTAACCCATTTTAATTTCTAGTCCTGTTTTGTATTTTGTAACATATGCCAGCACTAAAGGTACTTGAAGATGCCCATTATGTCTTCTTGTAATACCTAATGTCTTCATACTCTTCCCCTCCTTCCCCTCCCCAGGCTACTAATAATATTGGCTGCTCTCATTTGGACATGTTCCAATTTGTCAATATCATTTCCAAATTACAAGTCCAGGAACAGATGCAATAGGCTATATATAGTCTACAGTATAACTGATTTACTCCCTATGGAGGGAAAACAGTAACAAAGGAACAGTTCAGGAACTCTGTTTTATCCATATTTCCTGTTGCTATCATTTTGAAGCCATGGGCTCCACTTCCTTTTTATACTTCTTCCTTTTGACATAGCCATAAAAGCAATTATTAGCTTGTAGCTTTTAATTTTCCTTGTGAGCTAGTTTATTTTGCATGTTAGCATTTTTGACATTTTTTTGGCAGATATTAACTATTTGCTGGAGCATGACAATGAAAGTAAAATCACAACCAGCAGCCAAGATAAAAACCAATCAAACCACAGTTAACATAGCTACCATACAGGTTCCAACTCTCAATCTGAACTCTAAGCCCAGAAATAAAATTTAGGAACAGAGCCATATCTTCAAGATCTTGCAAAAGGCTGTTAAGTTAGAACTAATCTGTTTTCCAGGAGGATGGACAACAAGGTATGTACAACAACAGAAAAAGCTTGCTTCCTGGATTCCACAGGATGGCTTTCTATAATTGATGGGACCCATAGAATATATTTTTTGCTAGATCTAATAGGATAGGTGGAAACAAAAGAATTGGTCCCTCAAATAACAATGTCTAATGTCATGATCTTTCACTAATCTTGTGAATAACCTGATAGTCAATAGCATATTCATGTAATATTGTTTATTTACTTATTAAACCAATTAATATAATTGCCCAGCTCACAAACAAGCAAGTCTGGGCAGGTTACAACAACAATTGTTTTCTCTTCTATTGTTATCTCCATGCTCTCAACTGGATCATGATGCTTAAATACCTGGATTTCTGTATATTTACTTTATAAATAATGTCACTCACAAGTTAGCTCCCACCAGATTTTAATGACTTCTTAATCACATCTGTCTCTCTGCACTAAGATTTCTAATTCTTCTTGTTTCTGGGCTTTTGTATAGAAACATTAGAAATCTTGAATCATGTTCTATACTATATTTTTATATAGTTACAAGCCACGAGAACTCATTCACTTAAAAAGCAATAATGAGCAAAAACAATGCCTCACCATGATAACCTAATTTTTGCAATCTTTTTATGCTCATTATTGTGTCCCTTTACATCATGCATGCAATTTTCTGCTCCATTCCCAATACTTGATGCAGCTTGGTTGCTCTGGTTTTCTTTTCCTTCCCTCGTAGGATTTAGCTAACGTCCTTCAGTTCAGATTTGCAAAGCTCCTTCCAAATTCACTGTTAGAGGACAATTTCTCCCTGACTCAGACACCACCAATTTTCCACATTTGTCACATAGGCTTCCATCCCCCCCCCCCCGAAAGTTAAGAGATGGAACTAAAAAGTTCTGAAATGGATATGGGACAGTTGGACAATGAGAAGCTGCATATTAGAAAGGAGAGAAGCAATTGGTCTACCTTCCTGGTGATAATTGCAGAAGACAAAAGAGAAAAAAGACAAAGAAAACAGAAGACAAAAAAGATAAAAAGCCCAAATGAGGTACTGTAAGTGCTTGAATGCTCAAAAGATGTCCAGAAGAGAAAGCAGAAGAAATGTGAGATCAGGCAGGGAAAAATATCTGTGTCGGCATGACAGAAGCAGAGAAGCTATAACAGCAATCCAACAGACTGCAAGCATCAGATTTCTCAGCAAGCTACAGTAATATGGAAAAGAAACAAAGAAGGAAACATTTTTTTTTTTAAAAAAAATATTCCCTACCCTTTTGTCATGTGAATACAAGATTGGTGATAGCTATCACAGTCTAGAGAAGATAAGCACACAGAGATGTTCAAGAAAGAAGCCATAAAGCAGCTTCAGGAAGGCTGGGACCAGAAGAGAGACCCAGCAAGAAAATCCCATTCTCATTTAATGAGTACAATAGTAGGTGCTGACAGCTAACAGAGGAGAAGAATTCCCAAAGAGATTCCCAGAGGAAAATGCATGAAGGCTGAGCAAAAGGAATAGCATTGCTTTAAAGGAATATCCTGTTGTGCTCAATAACCAGATGATTTGGATGCTTTACTACCTCTGTGAGTAGTAAGCAAGTGACACACATAAAAAAGGGTGGAACATTCATCACACCCACATATTCAACATCTTGACTTTTTTTTTTAACCTTATCCTGTGGACATCCTTGAATGTTGGGATAGAGAAAGTTGTTGACAAACATGGAGAAGGATCTAAGATGAAATTCTAAAGCCTATCTATAGAAACCAAGGTATGAAGAACAAAATTCCTAGAAATATTGGAAGAAAAGCTTTAGAAACGTTTTTCCTGAAAAAGAAATCACATTTTTGTTTATGTAAGAACCACATTTACTTTGTATGTGCTTTTATAATAAAATACTCCTTCCCTAATAAGAGTTGAATGTGTCCTGCCTATTTTGTCATCATCCTGAGGGGAAAAAAAAACTGTGATACACATCTTTCCAGCTCTTGTGAGGTGCAAAGCAGCTGCTTACTGCAAAAATGTGTCCCATGATTGATGAATCCAAACCAATTCAGCTGGAAATTTTTGCATAGCTATTCCACTCTTCTCCTGTGTCTTAAATCAATCTTCTGATTGATTTAATTGATTGATTTAATTTTTCCCTAAACTCCATCATCCAGCTGATGGAGCCGAGGAAACAAGTCTTTAGTACAAAAGAAGTAGGAACATATAACTTGTTGCCCCTGCTCCCTCTTGCTCCTATCCAGAGTTTTATAGCCCCTTGCATGTTTTTGTTGCTACATTTGGCTGTGCCATTTGTTCTCATGTGGTCAGTAACTAGGGGTATTTGTTGGGGGCCTATCTCAAGAAGGCAGTGCACCTCTCTTGACAGACTATTAAATTAATAAATTACTGCTTTGGTTCCTGTCAGGCTCAACCTCAAAAATGACACAGTGCAATCCAACCAAATCTAATTGCCACTTTCTAACCTAATAGATATATCCTGAGAGATTCTAGGTTGTGGCTACCCAAGCCTCTTCTTCTTTATCTAGTTTGGGGCTGTGCAGCCTCTTAATTTGGTCTTCCCTCTGAACAGGGGTGTCAAACTGCCGGCCTGTGGGCTGGATGTGTCACAACAAAACCTTGCCCACCCCATTGCTGGCAATGGGTAAAAAGCTCCAATATGTTGCATGATGTCACGTGATGTCGCGAGTTTGACCTGTCTGCTCTGGAAGGTTCTGCCTCCTTCCTGGAAAACTGGGAATTATCGACCTCTGAGATAAATTGTGTTCATTCTTACATATTTTGATTAGATGAATTAGAAAACAGGTGGTAAAGGTGCTGGTTGGCTAACGTTTTCAAGATATTTCACAATAAGGATTTATACAGAGGCAAGTATATTTGCCTACAAGGGAGGGAGATGTATAATGATCATGATGCCTCATAACTTCTTGACAAAGTATGGTAGAACAATGAAAATGGTACCACATAGAAGTGTATAAATAAGTGTATGTTCAATTTGAGACTGAAGATTATTACTTAACTATAATTTATTGTTCTTTTATTGCAAGACACATTTGTTTTGGTCAAATCTACACATCATATAGTTACATCTGGCGGCTTGTGAAAGTGTCATTGCCTAAAATTTCCAAGGAACAGTTGCATGATATTTTCCCTCAGAAGCCAAGATGCCTTGAAACTGTGTAAACAAAGCAAATATCTTCTGCTACAGTTCTGGTGAGGTTACATTTGCATCTCAAAAGTGCAGTATGATGGCAGTGGTAAAAAAAGGCATACCACCTATATTTTGGATGCAAAATAGGGGATCATGTGCAACTTATCTGAGTCATTGGCTAAACAAGAAGAAAAAGTCCATGCCTTTCACAGTTCCAATGGTTTGGAGGGAACCCACCAATCATAGTAGCAACTGCTATTTTTGCATAGTTCCCCCAATTGCAAAAAGGATTTGAAGAAAGAAGAAGTGGACCATGGAATATCCAAATATTCCATCTGCACTGCATCCTGTGCCCTAAGGTGAGGATTTGCCAATTCCAGATCCTCCAGAATCCTACTCTCTAGACTCAGATGATGAGCAGGGTGCAGCTGATTCAGAGCCGTCTATGTCAGTGGACCCAAACTTTAGCCTACCGTATGCTCTTCCTGAACCACATCTCATTTCACAGAGTGAACTAAATGACCTGGTCAGGGATTTGGAATTTCCTAGGAGTAAGGCAGAGCTACTGGGCTCCAGATTACAAGAGTGGAACTTCTTGCAGAGTGAAAAAACATGAAAATGTTACATGAAAACCCAATAAATGAATGGAAAGTTATGTTATTGGTATCAATAAAAAGATAAATTTATAATGATTGGTATGGCACCATTCTCATTGCTATATCACATTTTGTAGAAAAGCTATGGAGCATAATTGCACATCCCCCTCATAATTTTGAATTATTTCGATGCAATTTTTACTTGAAGCTGTATCTTTGAAACTGGAGCCAATTAATACTCAGGACTTGATTTTTCTTTATTAGTGACCCAATTCTGATAGAATTTAACTACTTTCATTTCTGAGGCTTTCTCCTTGGAGATCATCAGAATGAAAATTGGCAGGCAAAATGGAATGGGAGTGGGAGTGAGTTCCAAATTCCTGCTAGCTTTCCCATTGATTTGGCTTTTGGGAAGATGACAATCAGCATCAGAAATCATTATCATGTGATTCTGGCTGATATGGTGGCAAGGTGATCCAGCAATGGCCACAACTTTGTCAATACAATACAGTATGAAGTTCCTTGAAATTTTGATCCCAAGAGAGTAATGGGGAACAGATTTTGGATTCATTCTTTAAGTTAGCCCGTTTGAAGTACCTTGATTCAAAAATTCTTGCCCTATGATATACTGTTTTGCCCAACTGAAAATCACAAACAGACAAACATACAGGTGAATTTTCATAGTGTATAGATTGCCTCAGTGTAGAAAGTCCATTTCAAAGAGGCAGTTTTAAATTGGAAGGAGGGGGCTTCCAGTAGAGTTAGATTGGAAAACTCTACCATTGAAAACCTTGGTGTATACAGTTCTCTATTGCTGAAGTCTAGCAGTACCTGCTGCCAAATGGCACAAGGTTGGCTGGTAGAAAGTGAGTTAATAATGCATTGGTAAACACATGTTAGGCATATCATAATATCCATAAATGTTTAATATGCATTTCATATTCTCTTCACAACATATAATCAATGATGAATAGATGTCAATGAGTTCCTTGGTGAAATATTTATTAAGTGCTGCAGTCATCGTTATAACCCACTCTAGAGCCATTAGTAAAAAATGAATGGGAATATCAAGGTCAGTCATTTGTAAAGAAAGATGTGCCCCTGGAATTAAATACTCCAAATGGTGACAACTCTGTGACAAACTGCAGCAGCATAAAAGACCATATCAGCTATGGATTGCTCCCCAGAGATGCTCCATCTGCTGTTTAATAAATGTAGGTGGAAGAACCTTTACCAAATGTATAGAGTTTAAGAGTCAGTAAAAAAATGAAATAAAAATCCTGCATTTCTCCTATGAATGGAATGCACATAATATATCTTAAAATATAACTTAGAACAATAAATAATAGCGCTTTATGATATTTTAAGAGTCTTATTGATGACGATCAATGTTAGAATTACAAGTCTTTATTTTTCATAGCATGCATCATCTTTCAGAAAGTCTTACAAGGTATGAAATTCCTTAGTAGTAGTCACTTGGCACCAAATCTGGGCTCAGGGGGTGATCAAAAACATCCCAATGGAACTGATTCAAAAGCTCTTGGGTGCGTCTAACGGTGTGCAGGCCAGCATTATCATGAACCAACACCACACCGGAAGTCAGCATGCCCTGACGCTTGTTATAGATGGCTCATCTGAGTTTTCATAAAGTTTTACAGTAGAGTTTTGAACTGATAGTCAAACCACGCTCCATGATTTTCACTAGCAATGCTCCTTTGGCATCTTCACATCTGGCAGGATTTTCTATGGCACCACTTCCAGTGTGGTGTTGGTTCATGATAATGCTCGTTTGCACACCGCTAGACACACCCAAGAACTTTTGAAGCAGTTCAATGGGGATGTTTTTGATCACCCCTCTATAGCCTAGATTTGGCATCAAGCGACTACTACTAAGGAATTTTAACCCTTGTAAGATGTTATAACAAGTGCCTCAATTTGAATGGTGATTATGTTGAAAAGTAATGTAATGTAGTTTTCTAAGTGTATAATAAAAATTCTGTATCTGTGAGTGTCTGTCATTGATAACCAAACGGAGGTTTATTTCCGAATTGCCCGTGTATTCCAATGAAGCACAAGTGCAAGTTTCCTTATATAGCATTTAGGAGCATTAAAGTGCCCATAGACATCTCCCTTGACACCAGATAGGCAGCCTATATCACTTGATTTGTACATTTTTACATAATTATAATAACTTTAAAAATTGGCACGTTACAAAGCAAATTGCCAGCATCTACCATTGTCCTTAGTCTGAAGACTGTCTCTGTTGTCACCACCACCAGTTCTAATTATTAATGATAAGTTGATGAGGAAGTCTTTGTGCATAGCAGAAAATTAGCTTTTGCAGGACCTGGGTCTGAAAAGGAGATAGAAACCTGACTTTATTTTTAGCAAGAAATCTTATAGCATGGTAGGTTCCTCTGGAAGTTTGATAGAGGAACAATAATTTATTTGAATAGTAATACAGTGAACCTCTAACTCTTGCTCACACCTAAATATTTGTGGACTGTAACTAACTTTATATTACAGAAATGCCTTCACTCTTCAATATTTTTGTTCTCAGGAAACTGAGTTACCCAAGTATCAGAGTTTCTGAAACTGCTTGCCCTCCATTACTGAAGTATATGTGCTTAACAGTGTGCAGCAAGTTTATTATACCCACTACTGTGCCGTGAATTGAGTCTTTATTTGAAAATATAAAGATATAGGTGGTCTCATTGCTTGGCAAAGATTCTTAAACATTCTTAAAATAAATTGGACCTATTTCCTATTGAATTGAGTCAGAAGAGAATTACCAATTTTCCTATTACCTTCCAATTCTCCAAAGTGGGAGTGAGTGACTGTCTCTCTTTCTGTTTCTGTCTCTGTCTCTCTGTCTCTCAATGACAGCGTTCATAAAATATTTCAAGAAGGACATAGTTTACAAAAAATCTAAATGGTTTATCACTAGTTATATACAGCACATATCGGTATATGAGCTTTTCAGATGTCCTAGAAAAAAATAGCAGCAAAATAATTACAGAAATGCCAAATTTCATTGCGGAAGACCTTCCTGTTTAACTGGAAAGCATGGGAACTTTACCTCACGACTTATCTTGTAGTGCATCTTCAAATGGCAAAACATTCTGACTGGATATTTTCTTTCAGTAATTGTTTGGAAAGTTCAACAGCTGTTTTTGCATTTGAGTCTCATATTTTGATTCTAAATTTAATTGTGACTGTTTAACTGTGTGTTCCTCCCTCATACAAGTTTTATTTTGAAATACTTTAGGTTTATTTTCTAACTGATGCAGCAAGTCTTAAAAAGACAGTTATGTTTATTTCCAATTGAAATTCAAAAATCGCAGGGAAGTGAAACTTAATAATCACCTTAAACTTTAGTTCAAACTCTTCTTATGAGAATAGGCTTCACACAGTTTCTGAGGAAGAGATTTTCTTAGAATTTATATTTTCAACTGAGTTTTGTAGCAGGAACTGAAGAATGTAAAAAGAATAATGGAGGTAAAAATAGATGCGCTTGAAAGGATAAACAGTACTAATGATGGAAGAGAGAGGGAGTAAAAACAAAATAGTGATTCTGCTTAAAAGAACATGGATATGGGAAAGAGAGAAAACAAATTTACCTACCTACTTCCTTCCTTCCTTCCTTCCTTCCTTCCTTCCTTCCTTCCTTCCTTCCTTCCTTCCTTCCTTCCTTCCTTCCTTCCTTCTTTCTTTCTTTCTTTCTTTCTTTCTTTCTTTCTTTCTTTCTTTCTTTCTTTCTTTCTTTCTTTCTTTCTACTTTTATACCTGAAGTTGCATTTATCACTAAAGGGGATAGATACTTGCTTTCCTGTGATGATAATAGTAGGCAATGCACAAAACTATATTGTGGAGATCTACCTAATATGGGTTTAGCATGATATATTAACTAGAAAATTACATCCTTCTAGGTATGATTTTCCCCCCAATATGATTGAAACACAAACATGATATTACTTGTGGTCACAGAGATTCCTTAAAGAACTGAATTGAGCTATTCCAATAGGCCGGAGTTATCATATTACTTAACTTTTTTGGTGGGACAATATAAACTGATCATGTTTTTTTAAAAAAAAAACTAGAGGAGCTTTGCTACATTAAATGAAAAATGTAAGAATTTTGAAATTTTTGTTTGCTAAATTACATAGGATGGATGATATTAATCTGTTCCAATGCTGTTTAAAGGCTGTTATGGGCCTTTAAAAATTCAAATAGACTAAAGGTAAGAAATACTGTTTAGCCAAGAGCTTTGTAATTAGCAATAAGAACATCAGTTCTGTCAGCTGGCTTTGGAGGATGTTGGCCCTTAAATCTTAAGGATAATAATTTATTTTTATACACTTTACTAGAATCTATTTTCTGGTTTTTTTTATGTGACTCAAGTGGAATAGTAGGTGTTTTGATCTGCACAGTTGGAGAAATTTTCTGCAGCAATTGAATTAAATGATTTATTAATCTCTGTTACTGTTGCAGAAGATTTTTGTTAATTTGGAAATGCTACATTGAATTTCTCCCAGCTTCTACACAGTCCTTGCCTGTGATATCATGTCTGGAAAAAATATTAAACCT
The DNA here is from genome assembly GCF_016545835.1 of Crotalus tigris. Taxonomy (NCBI): domain Eukaryota; kingdom Metazoa; phylum Chordata; class Lepidosauria; order Squamata; family Viperidae; genus Crotalus; species Crotalus tigris. The sequence goes on along the minus strand of NW_024100542.1, from coordinate 1,810,231 downwards.
CTTGGAGTATGCCTTACTCCTGGGAGAAATTGGTTACTTCCAACTTACTCATAGCAATTATATCTTCAGATGAACTGTTTATTTTGCTATATGAGGTTAATACTGTGATGAAATTAAAATAAGGACATTGGAAAACAGTAAAGTTTCCATGATTATATAAAATAATTATGCTGCTGAAAAAGATTTTTAGAGATTGGAAAAAAAACTTTACAGTTTGTATATATATATAAAAAGTACATAGAAAAGAAATGTTTGTGAATTTGACCATATCTATAGTGATGAGTGAAGACTGTAATTCGCCAATTTTCCTGAGCAGTTTCTAATCCATAACAGTTTCTTGGTAGAACAAGTACAATATATTTCTCTCCAAACTAAGAACAGGATTGAATGTGGCCAAACAGTAATATTCCTGGGTTTGATACAAAGCAAATGAACCAGAAATACCTTAAGATTTCTTCAGGTGTGGGAAATTTATATACTGTATATAAACATAAATATATGTTTTCCTAAATTTTTTGGATTGCTAACAAAGAATTAATTCTTTGTTAGCAATCCAAAAAATTTAGGAAAACACAAATGACGTCGCAGTAGCGACTGCTGCCTGTGGATGGCTCTAGATTGAGCTGATACAGGCAAAAGATTTCTTCCTCCCATATTTGGGCCAAGTACAGTGCAAATATATTCTTCCTTTAAGTAGATATGTTATTTTAAGAACATCATGAAGCCTTGTAACCAACTATAATAATCTAAATGGAAGAGAACATACATTACTAGAGTTGGGCAACTATATAACACAGCAGTCATATTTTTTATTTATTTCATAAATTGAATCAAAAGAGAGTGTAGTGTGAAAGGCACTGTGTTTGGAAACAATCACTGCAGTATTTATAAATATAATTATGTGTATTGCCCTATATCTTGCTAGATAAGACTAAAATCAAGGTTCTACAAGTTCTTTTTGGATTTTGAAGCAATGGTCATATCAATATGAATATTGAAGACTTTATTTCAAGGCAGTACAAGAAAATAATCACATGACACAAGGCAGCAGTCAAAGAATGCTGAAATAGGCAAGCTATTCAAATCAAATAGATAAACAAACAAATAAAGAATACTGAAGAATATAATATAAACCATGACAGCAGTCAAACACAAGAGAAAAATATTCTGGAATACAAGAAGGAGGGAGGAAGGGAGGGAAAGAGGAAGATCTTATAGCCCTTTGGTCAATCAAGGAATGATGATGATAATGAATAGTCAACAAATTTACAGCAGTCTTCTGATCATTTCTGCATCCTGGTTCCATTCCATAGGATAACTAGCTTAGACAGGCTCTGAATCCTAATTAAGTGCACCTACTTTGCAATGGTCTCATCTCATCTACTGGATTGTACTAAAGATAAGGAGGATAAGTCTATCTTATCCAAGAGTGTTTTGGCCTGCTGCTAAGAGTGAAACCATCAAGGTTCTTGATGATGATGATGATGATATCCATTCAATCATGTCTGACTCTTGGTAACTCTATGGGCCAGGTCTTTCCACATCTTCTAAACTTGCACTAGTTCTTGCAGTATATGCGTATAAAAAAAAGTATATACCTCTATTCAGTTCCTCCTCACCAATCTCCAGTGGTACTATCAGTAGTACATTATTAGTGCATTTCAAAGGCCAGACTGGATCAGTGATTTTTTTTTTTTATGAGAGCACCCACATGTGCTCAGAAGGATAAGCTGGATGGTAGAGATCATCCTGTTGGTATCTGGCAGCACCAGCATATAGACAATTATTTTTTATGTGGTTGACAGGTTTTGGAAAAGAAAACAACCCTGAGCAATTATTTCTTCAGAATGATATGTCTCAAAATTCCAAAGTAATCACCTATCTCTGCGGAAGGCTGACCATTCATTTCATTGTTACAAATCGTATACAATGTGTAAGGATTTTCAGAATGTAAAAGCAACCAGACACATTTCTTTTAACACAGGGACCTGGCAGCTGAAGCTTGAGTTTTGCTTCCTCTCAATGTTACTTTTTGTTCATATCTGATAACGGTGATGCTTTCATGTCTGCCTCTGCTTAATGAAAGCAGCTATCTCTCAGATCTTCTACTGATGTGAATTCACGAGGTTCTTTTGCTTTAAATGCAGCATAACTGACAAGCTTTGGATCTGGATCTTGCTCCGCGAGATCAGTGGAGCTGGGAAAACAACTTATTCTCCTTTTCTGTGTCAGAAATAGAGATTTAAATTACATTTTTTCCCAACTGCCATATGGTCATAAATGGATGAAATTTTTGAAGATTGCAATAGATCTTGCTCTTCTGCCAAGAAATTAATGGGACTTTCCCATCCCCTGTTCCATTTTTTAATTTAATTTAATTTTATTATTTTATTTTTATTTATTAAATTTTTGTACCATCCATTTACCCTATAAGGTGACTTTATGTTCTTCCAACTGTATCCCATACCAGCCATTAGAACAATTAAGTGAGGTCAACCATGGAAAAGAAAACTAATTTTGCTTCATTTTGCTTCTTGAGACTTTCCTAATGAAAGTGCATCTCCTTTCCTAACTTCCCAGGACAATTTTTTTTTCTCTTGGGAAGGACCTTGATAGTTATGTCTGAAATTGAAGCTTCTCGTAACAGCAGATTGCTCTAGAGTGAATTTTATATGAAAAATGAAAATATTTAAGCGCCCTAGTCATACTGTCATGGCAAAAATGAACAACTTGTGATCTCAGTACCACATGTAGAAATATAGATCTTTCGTTCCCTCTTTAGACAAACTTCAGCGTGCCATATAAAAATGGCTAAAAAGCAAGGTTTCCTACCATGTTGAGTTAGGGGATTCTCCAATTCTACTGTATAACTAATGCTATTGGATGTAGACTGCAAATAAATCCAGACAGTGTTTACCTAGAAGTAAAGAGCTATAGAAAGCTAACTTTGCTTCTGTCTAATGATTATCTATATGGTTTTCAGGCCAAATCAGGCAGAGGTAGTGCAAGCCCTAATGTAGACTTCACACTAGCTTTAAAAAAGTGTAAAGAAATTCTCATTAAAATAATTTAAAAACTGAAAATATTGAACCCTCACCCTTCAATGACATTTATCTTACTCCCTTGCCATTCTGTCCCTAACGCCAAGATAGGTAGGCATCAAAAGCTATTCATTTTTGCTTTGATTGGTGTGTAATGAAAAAAAACCATCTTCTTCTCTGATACGTACCTAGAATCACTTAACCATCTTATATACAGCTCTCTGCCTTTGCTGTTTGTTGTAGCCCTCTCTCCTTTATGTTGTAAGTTAAGCCTGTAAAGATTGCTTTATTTGCTATGAAAGATCATACTTCCACGCATTGCTGTTAGTATGAGAGCTGTTGATTATCGAATATGTCTCTGCAGGGTGCTAACCTCCAAGCAGAAACATTGGGCTCCTGCAACGTAATACTGTGCCAATTTCTCTCTTTTACTTGTGCTGGCAAAACATTTTTTCCTCGCTTCTTTCACATAAAGGAAAACTTCTGAATTATTTCATTGGAAGGTAAGAAATGTGTTGCTGATCTTATTAAGTACACATAGTAACTGACAGGAGCGTCTGTTTCTTTTATGATTTTTCAAGTGTGTCCTACATTCATGGTCCAGGTTTTTAAAATGTAGGCTTGCATGTGTGACTTACATGTGTGACAAATTCTGTGTCACCCCAGGTGTGAATGGGGTATTTGTAAAAGTGGGATATGGCTCTGGCTTTAAAATGGAAGAAAATCAGTGTTAAATTAAATACATAACACCTACCTTTGCAATGTGTAATTTCAGTGGAAAGTACATCTTTCCAAACTCTTTCATGGGTCTCTTTTATAGATTCAGACTTCATTATCTGCTGGGGACAAAAGAGAAAGAAAAAGTGAAGGTTAACATGCACAGTGTGTGGAAATCTGAGTAAGGCCTCTGTGCTTGAAAAATCACAATATTTTTCTTAAAATCGTTGATTATTCAGATTATTCCCTTGCCAATTATGGCTGTCATTTCACTGGCTGAATTCACTCAACATGGTGACAAATATAGTTAGATATTTCTTTTTCAGCTCAATGCATTTTATGGAGGCATCTCATAAGATTAATTTAAGGCAGACTCTGGATAATTGGGTTACTTGAGTAAACCACAGCTAAATTAAGCATAAATGACCAAGTCATTCAGTATAGCTATATTTTCTATTTTCACCATAAAGAGATAGAAATCGGGTCATGGGCTCAGAATTTACCCCTAGTTCTTTGAACCTGATATGTGCCTATAGATGTTGAATATTCAGGAATTCTAGTTTCCAAGACACCTATGGTTCTTTAAAAAGTGATGCTTTGAAAGGAAAACAAATATTCCCCTTGGCTCTTACCATTGCTGCTGCTCCTAGCCAAAACATATTAGAAAATATATAAATTATCGGGAAATACAGAAGTGTTGCAGTATTCTGTTTGAAGAGATTTTGTTCTCCTCCTCCTCCTCCTCCTCCTCCTCCTCCTCCTCCCCCTCCCTCTCCCTCTCCCTCTCCCTCTCCCTCTCCTTCTCCCTCTCCTCTCCCTCTCCCTGGGTTGAGATTTGATAGGCTATTATTATTATATGAAGATAAGTAGGTACTGCTTCCTGATTATCCTTTAGGAAAAAAAAAACTGGAGTCGACATTTGATGGCTTACATATCAAGGCTTTCTTTTGAGATCTACTCTTCCAAACATGTGAAGCGAAAAATTATAATTAACCACATTAACTAAACTTCCACTTTTTAGATACAATTTTTTTTCAATTTTTCATCTTTTATTTTATTGCTGGATACAACCATGACCTTCACCTAGCACCATTTTCCTGCCAATCTCTCTGTCTAAGGAGGTTAGCAAAATTCTCTTTATTAAATGTCTGAAAGAACAGATGAATTGTACTATGAAAACCTGATGAAGCAAGTTTGTCTTTTCTCTCATCCTGTTCTGCTGTGCATTGTCTCAGGAACAGATCAGGGCAAGAATTGTGTTTGTTACTTGTTCTGAAAAAATATATATGCATGAACTAAAGATAGGAAGATATATTTTCTATATAGGCGATCATACTAGCAAAAAATGACTTTGAAGTTCAAATGTAGGGGTTTCTTTTCTTTTCTTTTTTTCCTGTTAATTAAGATAAACAATACATGTTTAAGGCTTGGGTACTTCCAAAGAATTATTTAAGTCTTGTTTTCTAATCCATTTTTTGTCTTTGAAAACTTTTATAATATTGAATTGGTTTGAAAAACTGATGTTTCTATGTGGATGAATGTGTGTGAAAGGAATCAGAATCAGAATAGAACTGGAAGGGACATTGGAAATTTTCTAGTCAAACCCCCTGCTCAAGCAGGAGACCCTATATCATTTCAGACAAGTGACTGTCCAGTCTCTTCTTAAAAACCTCCAGTAATGAAGTACCTACAACTTCTGATGGCAAGCTGTTCCACTGGTTAATTGTCCTCATTGTTAAGAAGTTTCTCCTTAATTCCTGGTTGCTTCTCTCCTTAATTAGTTTCCATCCATTTTTTGTTGTCCTGCCTACAGGTGCTTTGGTAAATAAGTTGACCCCCTCCTCTTTATGGCAACTTCTCAAATGCTGGAACACTGCTATCATGTCACCCTAGCCCTTTTTTTCTCTAGACTAGCCAAACCCAATCCTGGAACAATTCTTCATATGTTTTAGTCTTCAGGCCTTTAATCATCTTAGTTGCTGCTCTTTGCACTTTTTCCAAAGTCTTAACATTTTTTTTTTTTTTTTGTAATGTGGTGACCAAAACTGGATGCAGTATTCTAGGTGTGGTCTTACTAAGGCTTTATAAAGTGGTACTACTTCACGTGATTTTGATTCTATGTCTCTGTTTATACAGTCAAGGATTGTATAGCTTTTTTGGCTGTTGTTGTACACTGCTGGCTCATAGTGACTTTCCACTAGGACTCCAAGGTCCCTCTCACAGTTTTTGAGCCAGATTTTACCTAATCTGTACTTGGTTTTTTTCTGCCTAAGTGTAAAACCTTGCTTTTCTCCACATTAGATTTCATTTTGTTAGATAGGGCCCATTGTTCAAGTCTGTCAAGATCTTTTTGGATCCTGAGCTTGCCCTCTGGGTATTAGCTACAGTATTTCTGCCAGCTTAGTGTCATCTGCAAATTTGATGAGTTCCCCCTCTATTCCCTCATCTAAGTCATTTATGAAGATATTGAAGAATACTGGGCCTAAGACAGATCCTTGTGGACCCCCTACTGCTTACTTCCCTCCATGTAGATACAGTACCATTAAGGACAACTCATTGAGTGCAGTTTGTCAGCCAGTTACAAATCCATCTGGTGGTGTTGCTGTCTATCCCACATTTTTCTAGCTTATGAAGAAGTAGGTTGTGGTTTACATTGTTGAATGCCTTGCTGAAGTCTCAGTATACTATGTGCACAGCATTTTGCTAGTCTACTAATTTAGTCACTTTGTCAAAGAATGAATGAAAAAAGAGCATAACAGATAAACAAAATGCTTGAAAGTGCATATTCATTTTTCAGAAATGGAAATTTTCTGACCATTTTGATATCCTCAACCAAATAATAAATTGATCAAATTGATAATACTGATTTTTTTATAAAACAGAATATTCTTTCTAGCTATGAGATTAGAAACCACCCTTCTCTAAGGAAGCAACTATTCTAGGACTGAAACTAAATGAGCTTTTGCATAACAATGGGATTGTTTCTACAACATTCATTTTATTTCCAATCTAATTTATGCATCTCACTCATTACAGAGCTCTGCATATTCTCTGGTGTCCTTCCTACAACCTTCTGAACAAAATTTCAAGTGCTAATTTCGATATAACACTTTCCGACAAAAGATGTGGCTTGAGGAATGATTGCCACTTCTTTCATGTGCGTCTCATGAATGACATAACCAGTTAGTAACATTGTGTTCATTGTATTTATAAACATTGATGGAAGTGATATCTCTGATGATACCCTGAGATCCAGCAGAGAGAATCCTCAGTAGCTGGTTGTCGTCTGACCAATTTTTATTCTTCCACATAAAGACATCTTTTTTAAACATTAGAGGCTGTGGGCAAGATTCCTTGCACATATAGGCAGTGTTATTTTGATCTTCCCCTTTTCAAAGATCCTATGACGTATTTCTTGCTTACAGAAACAATTACATTGTGAGAAGTCAATAGTTTGCTGGGTGTCACAGTGTGACAGGCTTCTTTGAACTGGAAGTGCACTACTTGCAAGGTGGCAACTGCCATAGAAGAATAAGACAGTGGAGGCTTTTGTGCCTCTTACTGTAAACAGTGACATTATTTACAGCAAATATTTACATTACTTGCAACCCAGTACTAGTATTCTCCCAGTGTCAAGTTTCCACCTAAGCCTCCCTTCCAGAGTCTATCCCACTTCTTCACCCTTTCTCTTCATCTCCCTCCTCCATTTCTTGGCTTGTCAGGAGAGAGAGGGGGAGAGAGAGAGAGAGAGAGAGAGAGAGAGAGAGAGAGAGAGAGAGAGAGAGAGAGAGAGAGAGAGAGAGAGAGAGAGAGAGAGAGAGAGACTGAAATTAAAGGAATAGGCTGGAATTTACTCCATGTGTCTTGACTTTCTCTCCTGCTGAAGAATTACTGCTTTTCTGTTGGGGTAAGAACCTCTCAGGATCTTCTACTCAGATCTCCCCCAGAGCCCAGAGTTTCATCCTCAAGAGCAGATCTACTTTTCCTCTTGGGTCTTGGGTGAAGCCATTGTCCCTCTCTTGGTCTTGAATGGAGCTGTTGTCCCTCTGATTCTTCACTTCCCTTCTTTCAGGCAAGCCATCTCTAGACCTTCCTTCTTTCTTCCCAGCCAGGATGCTATAATTGCTCTGAGCACTTAACTTCTCTCTCCAGCTTTTTTCTCAAGCACTCTATGCATAGACTTTTTCCTCTTGTTTCTTTCTCCTTCTCTTCTATTTCTGTCTTCTCCTCTTCTCTGTCTCCAGGTTTTAGGTTAGATCAACAGCATATCTCCCAGAAGGGTTCTCTAGTTCCCCACACCTGTATAGCAGGTTGGAGCAATGGGACTAGCGTTGACTAGCAGCCAGTCAGCCCATCAGCCTTCATGACAGTGCATTTGACCTTCAAGACCAAAAGTTACTTTCCTTTTCCCCTTTTATTATTCACTCCAGTGGCTGGCTCATGCCCGCAGAACAGCAGTTATGCCAGGCTGCTAAAACCCATATGCCACACTGTATAAAAGTACAAAGCCCTTCTACTGCAATGTCCCAAATGGCAAGGTCACTATGGATTTTTACTTCTTAGCAAATTTCTTTCCAAAGGCCTCTTTAAAATCCCCAAGGTATGCTTAATATAGCTGTGTAAAGTTCAACTTTAGTATTCTTCCATTAAGTCAGTTTAGCTACAAATGTTAAAATATACCCCAAAAAAGGTCATGGCTGTCACACAAACAAGGAAACCTGTACACTTGAAAGAAGCATTGACTATGTAAGTACAGGTGTAAGTACAGGTAGTCCTCGACATATGACCACAATTGAGCCCAAAATTTCCATTGCTAAGCAAGATTGTTGTTAAGTAAACTTTGTCCCATTTTACAACCTTTCCTGCCACAGTTGTTGAGTGACTCTCTGGAGTTGTTAAGTTAGTAACATGGTTATTGAGTGAATCTGGCTTCCCCATTGACTTTGTTTGTCATAAGTGATCACATGACCCCAGGACACTGCAACTGTCATAAATACATGCCATTTGCCATACATCCAAATTTTGATCACATAACCATGGGGATACTGCAGCGGTCTTTAAGTATGAAAACTGTCCATGTTACTTACAATAGTACTTTCCGCACTATTGTAACTTTGAATAGTCATTAAATGAATAGTTGTAAGTCAAGGACTATCTGTAAGCCTGACCAGTACATTAACAGTGGCTTTTGCAATATGCCATGATCTCGCTCAACTATCCATTGGTATTTGCCTCAACCCCTCCAACGTTACCATGAGAATGGACTGAAGCAGCTTGAGATGATTCCCATTTCACTCCAGCAGATCCACCAATAGGTTCATGAAGTTGCAATCAGTTAAAGAGTCTTCAATCTTTCAGGATTAACATTATAAAAACAAATAAGCATTCTTGTTTCTGCATTCTCTAGCCTCTCTCTCCTCATTCCCTATATCCATCCCAGCAAACAATCATAAACAGGCCTCCAGAATTCTAATACCCAATCCCCATGAAAAATCCATACCTAACATAAAAGGGCAGCATACCATAAATGCCCTTTGGAAGAACAAATATTGTTTTCTATGCCAACATTTTTATTTATCATTATTTTCAACTGATGTTTGCTATGTTTTGTAATCTTTCCTCCCCCAAAGCTGAAAAAACAAAATATTGTCTTCCAAAAATAAATTAATTTGTTTCCAATCTTGCCAACTGGTATTAGCAGGACCAAAGGAGATTTCATCATGGCAGTATGCTCCCTCTATGTATTTAATAGTTTTTAATAATTATTATTTCTTAATATGTGGCAATTTTATCATCACAGCACATGTAGACAATGAAACGGGAGCCTCTTTCTTTCAAGTAAAAGTGAATTAATCCCTATTTAGAAGAACAGATTGCATTTAATAGTAAGGCTGTCTAGTCAGTTTGGAGCACACCATAGCTGGCAACTGTTCAATTTCAGGAGGTGAAGAAAACATATGGGAAATGGCTTTGAGGTCATTAGGGTGAATTTGGATCTATTATCATACCATCTTGGCAGTCAGCAGTATGTAGAAGTGTAATATTTTTATTTGCAAATGAAAGATCAAATGATTACCCAAGACTTATGGGAGCAATAAAGGATATTAAGAAAAAGTATAAAGAATGCTTGTGCTGATATGGAATCATATTGGTTATAAAAGTTAATGTATGTGTAGTTTTGTATGCAGATCATACTGTGATATTGACTGACTAATTAGTGGCAAATCTTAGATAGATTGTATGATACAACAGGATCCGGAAATTAATGTATTAAAACCACAGTGTCTATATTTGACATGGAAAATTAACAATTGCAAATTATAAATCAATGACCAAAAACTAGAGAAAGTAGATGAATCTTTGTGTTTTGGTGGTAACATTTTAAGTTATACAAATGCTGATGGAAAGAGTAATTGACAAATCTCAGTGTATCAGAACATCATGGAAATAAAAGTTGGATATGTCAGAAGAAGCATAAAAAAGTCAAAAGCAAAAATAATAGAGCACTTAAGAGGTATAATTAAACAATACGAAGTTAAGAATGAATGGTTTCTGAATTAAATACAAAAGTGAGCAACCATTGTGAAAATAAATATGCATGTTGAGATGATTTTGTTGGAGAGAATATAGTTGAAGCAAATATGCTTTGCAAGGAGAGGAAAATATGGAGCAATGTAATGTAAATATTATTGGTCTAAATTTGATTTTTTTTCTCTTTAATTTCTTTGACTTATTATTTGTAACTTTCTATTTGCATATGGTATAACACTGCTGATCTTGAAAAGGAATACTATGATGGGTAGGTATAAATGCATTTCTACACTTTTTTTTCACCAACTCTAGTTGCTCTACTTTATTCATTATTTCCCTTAAGCATCCAATTAAAGAAGGTCACATCTTCATAATTTCAACCTCATGTTGTGATGTAACTATTCCTAAATCTCAATTATAATAATGTTTGTTTTTATAACATGGGCTAGAAATCTCTAAACTCTTACTATAATTTTCAAAAGCCATATGAAAGCTATAGTGCTGATATTTGATGTCTCCATTTGATAGCAATCATATGTCCATGACTATATATTCATATTCCTTGGAACAACTATTATTAGATCTTTTCGATGAAGTTTTTTTTTTCAGTTGATCTTAGAGAATTAACTAGAAGTTTTATATATATAGTGAATTTTGACATCTCCTTTTCCAACATGACTCTCTTATAATTTTTCTTTTTTAACTTTTCTGATGTCTAAGTTGTTCTACTTATTAATTCTTGTTTTTTTATATCATACTTCTGTATATTCTATGGGTTTCTGATTGGCCAGTATAAGAAACAAGTAAGAAGTATTTCCTGATTGCTCTTCTATTTTCTTTTGTACAGGTAGTCCTTGGCTTACAACAGTTTGTTTAGTGACCATTCAAAGTTACAATAGCACAGAAAAAAGTGACTTACAACCATCTTTCAAACTTATGACTGTTGCAACATCCCCTGGTCACATGATTTACATTTAGATGTTTGACAGCTGGTTCATATTTATGACAGTTGCAGTGTTCCGGGGTCACCTTTTGTGATTTTTGACAAGTAAAGTCAATTGGGGAAGCCAGATTCATTTAACAACCATGTTACTAACAACTGCAATGATTCATTTAATAAATGTGCCAAGAAAAGTTGTAAAATGGGACAAAACTCACTTAAATTTCTCAACATAAATTTTGTGCTCAGTTGTGGCCATAAGTCAAGGACTACCTATATTTCTACATCATTATTGTTTCCAAATACATGTGTTGTCCTACTCTCTCTCTCTCTCTCTCTCTCTCTCACACACACACACACACACACACACACACACACACACACGAGGTAACTATGGTTTAATGGGTTTATTAATATTACCCAGCAATTCCCTTCAGCAAAAACCCAGAACTTTGCCAATTAATACCATCCACAAGCAGACCAATACTAGTCCACAGAGCAATGGTCAATGAGTCCACTAGGCACTTGAAAGGTTCCCAATCAAAATAAACCCACCAGGCAAAATTAAATCCACAACACAAGAGAGTTCATGAGGCAAGAAAAATCCAGAGTTCACAAGTCACAATCCAAGTCAAGGCATGGTGTCAATTGAAAGCAAAGTAAGAATCACAATGACCAGAAAACGCACAGTTAGAAAACGAATACGTTCCCAGCATCACTTCCATCTGTCTGCTGTGCTAAATAGCTAGCTTCTGATGCAGCCCATCAAGAAGGGTGGGACTTTCTCCTCATGAGTAACTGGGCTGACCTTCTCTGCTCCTGCCTTTTTCTGTCCTATGTGTTCTTGGATTAGGTGCAGAAGGCAGCTTCTCTTCCTCATCACTGACTGCAGCTGCATGCTTTCTCCACCTCAGGGCTGTCTTGCTGTAGCTGTGCTGTAGCCAAATCCTTCTCAGACAGCTGCTTGCAGCCATTGACCAACTCCACTCCAGATGTGCCTGGAACTGGTTCATCCTCCTTCATGGTGATATCTAGAGAGGTGTCTGGGGGGAGTCATCACAATACACTGCTCTTTCAGGAAGGATTATAAGATCATACATATATTATGATTATTATGATTGTTAAGTTCCATCTCTTATACAGTAGTAAAAATTTGTCAAACACCTGGCATGTTACAGTGCAATACAGTACATGGCTGTGCTCAAATCAGTGGGATGTAATTTGTACAAACCTGATTAGTTACATTGCTATAGCTGCATTTCTATATCCCGAGAGAATTTCTATTTCCATTACCTAAACTGCTGCAAATGACTGAAAATAAGGAACATCCAGAAAGCTATTTGAGTAACAATCAGAAATTAGATAATTAAACTGCCATTTATTCACAGTACTCTTTTAGCAAGTTGCAGTATTTAAGCTCTCAGCCTGTCTTTGTGGTTATAATTTGCCATATACAAAGCATATCTTAAGAACTTGCACTACACATTTTTGCTCTGCCTGTGCTAAAAATGTTCATCTCAGTGGGAGCACCTTACTAGGTCACAGTGATTTGTCATTCTGCCCATCTTCCTGAGCTCTGACAGAACAGATGGAAAAGTTGGTGGGCTAATTACTCTGTTTTGTCTGACTTAGAGTTTTGGTGGAAAGGAAAAGGAAATCCATCATTTCCAATGAACAGCTCCACTCTCATTTGCAATATGGTACATTAATGTAAACTGTATCCCAATGCAAATAAATTTATATAAATAGGGGAATATAAATATTTACATACAGAGAGCACTCATATTGTCTGTCAGCTAAAGTTATTGTTCCCCAAAAGACTGGTTCTTACAGTTTAGCTTACCAGTGCTAGCTATGATGGGGTCATTTAATCTGAGTTTAACAATTTCCACAATAGCCTGAATTGAGTGTAATAAACTTTGTCACTGAGCTACGTTGGCTTCTTTGGAAATATTAATTTCTTGCCCAGTTGAAATAAACAGTTTCCCCTGAACATGAGCCACCAGTAAGAGACTGTCTTTTCTTGAACTTGGTTTATTGTTTTTCCCTTTCCTTTTACTTCAGCTATAAGTTCTTTTGCAAAGTTATGATTTAAAAGATTGTTATCATTGCAGATTAGGAGATAGTTATACATAACATAAAGCAGGGATGTCAAACTCATGACATCACATGATGTCACGCGACATATCACAACTTTTTCCCCATTGCCGGAAATGGGGTGGGTGCAGTTTCGCATGATGCACCTGGCTGCAGGCCGGCAGTTTGACATACCTGACATAAAGGCACAGGCAGTTGTGTAATGATAAATGTTTAATAACTCTGTCAGCTCCATTGCTGCCAATACTTCCCCAGCTGGCTTATAAAATTCCCAAAAGTTTAAAATGGGGTCTTGTGATTTGCAAAGAGCCTATTCCAGCATCCCACTGGGGCGGAAGTTGTCAAGAATCGTAGGTTTTGTGTATGGTGAAGATGATGCATATGAAGGTCATGGCTTTAGGTGTTAATATACCAGTCAAATGCTGGTCAAACAGTAGAATAGTAAAACAGATATGTTCAAAGCCTTTGCCTAGTCATAATTATAGAGATGCTTCAGTTTTGCATTTCTGTTTTACATATGCATTTGTATTTTTTTTAAAATTGAACAGTTGTTTCTCTTCAAGATGTTTGGGTTTTTAATTGTGTTTGAGGGTGGATTTCATGGTATGCCACCTGGAATCTGTTATAGAGTTTAAAGGTTATCCAGAGTCACCTCTAGGTGAGATGGACAGCATAAATATTGAATAAATAAATAGAGTTGGGCAGCTCTCATTAATTTAATAAAACAAAGAAATAAAGAATGTTAAACCATGAATTGGACTTCATTGGAAAAAGTCATCAGGTGTTAAAGCAGTAAAGCAGTAGAGTTATATCATTAAGAAATCCCCAAAAAACGAAGAAGTAATCCTATTATTTCTTTTTAAATAAGCAAAGATGAGTCTGTGGAAACAAATTATGTGTTTATAAATTATAAATTATGCATTTATATCTGAAGATTTTAGGACAACATTGTAGGGAATGGGGTGAAGACATATTTTTAATAAAAGCTCCTTGTTTCTTTGGTAGGCATCACCCAAAAATAGCATCTGGCTTTTTTGTGGCAATTAGGCAATCACTAGAGCTCAATCCCATTGGTAACATGGTCTTCTATTCTGCTATTAGGTTTGAAAGCTAATGCTGTTTCCTGGATCAAATGTAGCATGGCTTAAATACTGGCTATTAGGGAAGAGCAACAAGGGAGAATTATCATCAGCTAGTTCTGTCTGTGAGTTTCCACAACTCGTTTGTCCACCTACTATGTGACAGAGAGTGTCAAAACAGATCTGATCACTAGGAAACCTTTTCTACTAAACCATCTTTTTCCACCCATTAATAGTCACTCAAATGCATGTGTTTCCAATGCTGCTTTTTTTTTTTTTTTTTGAAAGAGAGAAATCCTTAGATGGTTTTCCTTCACTTTGCATGGATAACTGCCAGCAGAATATAAATCAGAGTCTGGAAACACATTTTCCATGTGGCTCAATAAAACTTCCCATTGCCCAGATATTAAGCTTTTGATTGGGCAAACAGCAATTTGCGTTTGGCAGCAATAGTGCCAATAGTGATCTCAAACATAATCACTGATGGACTACGTTATCATTGTAATCCCAAGAAAAGTCTGTTTCTTGTTACTACTCGCAGCAGGAAAACTGGGTTTCTGTTTCCATGTGCATGAAAGGCTGAAGGTCTGAATCATTGCTTGTTTGTCCTCCCACCCACCCATATTTCACAATCACTATTGTACACTGCACACAATGTAATCAACTTTGCCCATTAATTTAATGAATAACAGCATAACACTGCAATTCTACATACAAGAAAAAAAATGACTTTTCAACAGACAACTGTGCTTAGTTATATTTTTGTTTGTGTCTTGAACAGACAATATTAGAGCAATCTTCCTCAACCTAGCATCCATAATTTCCTCTTACTATGAATTAATAGATTCTGAAAGGTTTTACTTGGGTCAGGAGAGTTCACAAGAGCTGTAAGATGGGGAAATTTAATTACTGAATAACATCGTTTGATAACCTCCCAGTTAATGAACAGATATTCTTATGAAGCCTGAATTATTTCAAATGAATATCAGCTGTATTTTTTTTAAAAAAAATAAACACCACTAATTAGCACCACAGCAAATATGGTCTATTTTACTATGAATCTGAAATCAATGCAATGGCTTTTGTAGACATGACTCTATAAGTTTCAAGAAATTCACACAAAGATAGGTAAACATTAAGTAGTAGAAGAATATATGTTCTTATGCTTGCAAAACCCAGCACTTTGAAAAAGGAAAGCTGTTGTGTACAGAATTTCTGGCTTATTGACATATATACAGTTCATATAGAAGGCTAGAGGGCAAAGGAAAGCAACAATGCTAAAATAATAATCCTCATGTTGTTATCCATACTATTTCAGCATGCCACCTGAACAGAGAAATGATGAAAGGCATATGAAAAACATTAATATATTTCTTGTTTCTGTGCTTTGGAGACCTTGCACTAAACCTTGCCCCTTACTTTTTCATAAGTTTCTAAATCAACTCCTTTTCTATTTTGAATTTTTTTCATGTTGAGTTTATCCAATGTAAGGAGGAATAAAGTGTGAGCTGGAAGGTATGGCAATTAAGTGAATGCATAATAACTTGAAAGTCACAAGTCAGAGAATGCTCATCAACAGTTTAGAATCACATTAGAGTTCTTGTATCAAATGCCACAGGGTTCAGTCCTGGACTCTCTATTCTCCAGCAATTTTATTAATGACTTGTATGAAGGAGTGGATCTAAAATATTAATTTTAAATAACAGAAAATAGAGGTGAACAGTTAATACCCTACTTGATTGAAATGTAGTTCAAAACTGTCTTGATCTTTCAGAGAAATAGCCAGAAAATAACATAATGAATCCTAAGAAATACAAAATGATATTTTGAGAACATAGAAATCAAATACACAGATAAAGGACAAGAGACGGTAATATTTGTGAAGAGGGGAAAATCTTGGGAGAGTAGTTGAATGTGAGTGAGCAAGTGATTTGCTTCCCAAAATAGCCAAATGCAATTCTGGTTATCAAATTTGGATTCAGAGGGAAAAAAACAGATTTGGGGAAGGATAACTAGGACAATCCCAGAATAAGAAACTAAGTCCAATGTAGCGAGGTTAAGGAAATTGTAAATGTTTAGTATTCAGAAGAAAAGAAAGGGGATATGATAGCACTTTTTTCCAGATCCCTGGAATCTCAGGATATCACATGATGGAAAGAATTATTTTGTTTCTTAATTCAGGAGAGAATAATGGATTTATTTTGAAGATAAAGATGTATTCCTTATCATTATAGATGCCAAGGTATGAAATAGTGGCTTTAAATTGTCAGAAAGTAGATCATAATGGAATACACATAGTCCTTGACATACAACCATAATTGAGTCCCAAATTTATGTTGCTAAGCAAGACATTTGTTGTGAGTTTTGCCTTATTTTACGACTTTCTTGCCATGGTTATTAAGTGAATCATTGCAGTTGTTAAGTTAGTAATATGGTTGTTAAGTGAATCTGGTTTATCCATTGACTGCTTGTCAGAAGGTCACAAAAGGTGATCACATGATCCCAGGACACTGCAACTGTCATAAATGTGAGACCAGTTGCTAACAATTTGAATTTGACCATGGGGATGCTGCAATGGTTGTGTGAAATATGGTCATAAATCACTTTTTTCAGTGATGTTACTGTAACTTTGAAGCATTATTAAATGGACTGTTGTAAATTGAGGATTACCTGTATTGGGGCAAATCACGTCTCTACAATAAGAGCAGTTTAATAATAGATCCAACTACCCAAAGTGATGAAGGTCTCTTCCTCCTTTGAATATACCTACTAATGTTCAGGGAGAGCTACACAGCCGTCATCAGAGATTATTTAATTGGATTCTTGCACTGAATAGGAGATTAAATTCAGTGGCTTAAATTGTAATTTATGCACAGATATGCACAAGGTATACCAAAGCTTAACCTTCATAGGCCAATAGATAATCTTAAGACTATCACATTAGAAGTTGCAGATGTACTTGGGAATGTTCAAAAATCATGTGCCAAATAAATGTTTAGATGAAAATGGCAACCAATCTGAGCATTTAATGCAATTTACATAATAAATTGTCTATATGGTCTGACTTATGGTATGCCCTGTGTGTTATGTATGTATGTCTCTTTATCTCTCTACTTGTAAATGAAATTCTATAGCAACAATGAAATCTAACTTTAACAGACCACCATTTAGCAGATTGCATCTAAAATAGGCCAGGTTATGGACTAGACATCTGCCAGACCTCATGTAGCCCCTTAAAAAAACATCATGTCCACACTATTTGAATTAGTCCAGATAAAGCAGCTAAATTAAAATATTCAAGAATATTATTATATTTTAACACACATAATAATTTGTCATTTTCATAATGATGCCAATTACTGCAAATGATGTAGTTTGTACCTTTGTGCAATGACTCAAATAACTGCAAAAATATTCACAAAACCCATTAGAGTTAGCATTTCAGTCATCTTGCAGGCAATGTGCAAGATCAAAGGAAAGACCTATATAACTAGTTGTTCTCCACTGAATAGTATTTAAAACATCATGGCTCTGATCCTGGAGAAAGGAGGCTTTCTCCAGTAATCTGGTTGATTTACTTTGAAAGCTATGCTGGTTCATGCCATCGCTAAATGTTAGAAGTGTATGGATTGGTTGTGATCCAGTGACAATTGTCAATCCAATTTGCCTGAACTGTCCAATCATATTCCATGATTCCATGAGTTGAAGTAGATTTGATTCAGAAATTAAATTGAATCACTGTCAGGTCCAAATTGAAGCTTCCCGAAGCCTTCTCATAAAGCAATTCAGAGACATGGATTTTATCTTTAGGGAACAGGAATACTCCTGTGCCAGATAGATGCTGCTGCTTCCTAGTCATATCATAAGAATCTCATTTAATCTGGATTTAGCTTCACTTATTGAATACCATATCAAGAACAATTGGCTTTAAACTGGGAAATCCTCCGGAATATTTATAATTGTTCCAGGTGATACATTTGGAGAATTTCCATGAGCAGTCAAGTATTTTCAGGTTCTGGAATACTCACACATTTATAGATAAGCTTCGAATCATCTTCTGCAATAATTTGGACATCTATGTTATGTAATAGGTATGTTGTGTCCTGGTTTTGTTCCTGAGCAATGGCTTCTTTTTCATCCTCCACCATCCCTAATTCATCTTGGCTTCACCATGGGACCTACTGTACCTAGAAATCAGCCCTAACATGCCCAATGGGGGAGAGAAAAAAAGCAGATATGACTCATTGGTAGACTTTTCAATTACTATTGTGAACTGAGTTAGAAGCATCAATACTCCACAGGGGGGACAAGCTACATGCTGTGCATCAAACTGGCAAAGTACAATTATTTTGTTTCTTCATCAGTCATTAATAAAATCTTTTATGCCATTGTTTAAGCAAATCCTCCTGTTGAAACTATTGGAGGATTTAGGAATTGTTTTGAAATTTAAGGATCTAAAGATTAATTGCTCTAGTGACCAGATAAATTAAATGGTGATGCTCAAGTCTCCCTGAAGGTTCATGCCTGGATGAAGCAAGGCATTTTTAGTTTTGGAATATTGAACATGATGCCACATAAGAGCACTGGAGATTATACAAAGCAGGAGAAATAGGAGAGTGTTTTTATTAAATGTTCTTCCCCTAAACACATTCCCCAATGAAAGTGGGAAGCATCACACTTTTTATTACAAAGCATCAAGACTTGAAAAGTATATTTCAATACCACATTGGTGTTATTGATAAAGAATGGAGATTAATAGATTTGTTTTGTGACTGTTTGATGGGAGAAAATCAAAGATACTGTGACTCTTATTATTATTTTGTTCAACTATCAGGAATGCAAACCTTGTGGTGACATGTGTTGGTTCTGCCTCCACGGCCCTTATATATGTTAGTGTTATGATCTCAGTTGAACATCTCCACTTGGGCCTCCAGAGTGACACATACTTTCCCAATCATCGATACAGTTTCCAGAGACCTCTAAAATATTACCATATTTGAATAATTATAATTCAAACTTGTCATTGTAGAATGCAATTGTACAAACTTTGTTTACTTCCAAATCAATGTAAATACAAACACAAAAAACATAAAACAAAAAATACAAAAAAAATAGAAAGAGGAGCACATAACTAAGGCAGAATACCAACAAATAGCCCAAACTTTCAAATTGTCAAAAGTCAGAAAAGCTAAGGCTCAGAATGATATAAGACTTGCACCAAATGTCAAAAAAAATAAATAAATCCTTAAACATACAAAAAACAAGAAAAAAGTCAAGGAAACTATTGGTCCACTAATGAGAGAAGATAGCAAGGAAATAATGGGCAGCAGAGAGAAAACAGAGCTGCTTAGATCCTTTTTTACATGTCTTCATGCAAAAAGTTAATACAGTCCAACCTACCAAAAACATAACCGCAAAAGACAGACTAGGAATATACCCCACATTTTTCAGTCCAAAGCTATCACCAAGCAGGAAATCATTCCAATCTCTAATATTTATTTTGTATCTCTATGCTTATTGGATAAATTTCTGATATTTACTATATTTACTGAGTAAATTTGAGAGAGGGTGTTTGGTAAAAGTGGCATGTAAAACTCTGAAAAATATTCATAATAAGCTCCAAGAAACTTAAAAGGGTATATTGCCAAATGAGCATACGTACTGGGCAAACCAATGCTTAGAAGTATGCATGATGCTTGAAATGGGCATGTACTTACCTTTGTGAGCTATTAATATTTTTTGGTAGATAAAGGAAAATAATTTTGGGTAATAATTGTTAGACAAAGGGAAGAAAAAAACCATCTTGGCAAGACTTGAAATCTATTTCTTTTGGGTTTCTTTTCTTAAAGGAAAGTTGGAGCTAATGCACAAATGCTGAATTCCAGTAGCTAGCTAAACTAGTTACCATATTTTTATAGGGATTATTTTCCCATGCTCTTAAAAGTAATGGGTCATACTGTTCCAATGAGGTTGACCCTGCTCCATTAAGCGGATGAATTTGCTTGCTTCAATCTATGGCCATTTTGATTGAAAACAATGAGTGGAGATGTTGCATCCCAACAGTTGGTGTGAGTAGCTAAAGCAGTTACTCAAGTGAGGACAACCATGCAAATGTTCCTAGCAAATATTTTCAAAAGCAATTTTCCCTGGGAAAATTTTACAAAGTGGGTACCAGTACAGTTGCATTCTTAACTGAACAATACAGTAAAAAAAAAAAAAAGACATGTAACAATTTACAGGAGGTTCCCGCCTTTCCTGGAACTATTGCAATTAACATTGTCAGTTAAACTTTAGGGACAAAAAATAGTTATTTTGCAAAGCACAGAGATGGAAAAAGATATCCTACAAATTATTTGTGAAAATATTCACCTTCTTTTGATTTTGTTCATTTGTGACTATTTTCTTGTACAATTACCTTCCATTCTGTTACTATTTTTATCACTTTCCTAGATTACTGATAAAGAGCACTGTTATAGGGACCCCAGCTAATCAAGAATAATTTGGTGATTGTTCTGTACTAGTTTTCATGTTGTGATGTTGTAGTGGATAAATTGGGAGAAATAATTGTAGTAGGTGGCGATAACAACATAAACAAACTGAGACTGTTGCAAGCATTACTGAAATACTGAAGGAAAAGAAAGGTGATTTTTCAACCTAACTGCAAATCTTTCCTCATGACCCAGCTCTGATCAGTTGTGCCTGTTCCTCTTAATTCTTTGTGCAAAACAAGTGCCCTTTTTTGCACTTTAAGATTATTTACAAACTACTGTAGCAAACTTAAAACAAATGCATTTTATGTTTGCTTAAAATCTTTTGCTTTTCTTTGGTTTTCTTGATTTCCTCAAACATTGCTACTGGTAAGAGCTTACAGTCTGTTGAAAGATTCCTTCCTTTTCCTTCCTTCCTTCCTTCCTTCCTTCCTTCCTTCCTTCCTTCCTTCCTTCCTCCCTTCCTCCCTCCCTTCCTTCCTTCAGACAACACTAAGGTCACCATTCCTATGATCCAGGAGTTTCTTTCTGATCTAAAGCAGTTTCACATGGTACTATCAATTAAATTATTTTAATTGGCTGCTGCTTCTGTTGATCTGTGTATGTACCTGCCCAGTTATATCTGCCTGCCCGCCTGCCTGCCCGTCTATCTACCTATCTATCTATCTATCTATCTATCTATCTATCTATCTATCTATCTATCTATCTATCATCTAATTTGTATGGCCATCCATCACACAAAGTATCTCTGAGTGACACAGAATTGAATAAAACAGTAAGTAGATAAAACAGTTACAATATTATAAAAGAATAACAAGTAATTATTAAAATAATATTAACATATTTTAGAATATAAAGAGTGGAATGAATCTATGGGATTTATATCCTATCTGCAGGATTGTAGGGATTTATTTTTCACCTGCAGGATTCTGAAATGGGGTAAAGTGGAACTTCATCATTCATTTGTTCCCTAAGTAGTTAGCAGACAAGCAAAGGCTATCAGTGGCCAAGCTTACTGAGAATCAATGACGAGTTAGGCATTTCTTAGATTTCTCTAAATAAAACATTTGTATTTCTGAAGCTCTTGTTTGATGTTTCCTACAATCAGTGATGACCATGTTTCTTAGATATCATTTAGCAGTTGCAGAAGAATGCAATATAACAACAACAACAACAACAACTTTATTGTCACTTTGAATGTACATCAACTGGCATATATCAAAATGAAATTTCATTGCATACAGCTCTCAAAGGGTCACCACCTCTGATATACACTCCTTGTTTGTGGCCAGCTCAAGTTTCAAAACATCCATTTTAGTCTCTAGGGCAGGGGTCACCAACCCCCAGTCTGTGGACCAGTACCGGGCTGCATCATGCCAGCAACTGGTCGGCACAAACAAGGAAACCCCCATCCACAGGATGCTGCCAGCAAACAAAACCATGCCCCCTCTGGTATGGGGAAAAACCTCTTTCCATTTAACCGATCCCTGGGGACCTCTGCTCTAGGGAGCGAATGATGGCAAACAGGACAGATGGAAATGGAGCTCCATGTGGATTAGCCCTCAAATTAGCTTGTATTCCTGCACCACAACCTCGCCTCCTTTCCTTTTTCTGATCCTTCCATCTTTTCCTTAGAGGGGCTTCACTCCTTTTTGTCCCTGGAGCACACTGCTTCTACTACTGCCTCCAACTCCTCCAAAAGCCTCTCTCCCTTCCTCTGGGCAGTCTCATCCAATTCCTTTGCTCCATAAGCCCCGGACCTCTCCTCCTCCGCCTCCTTTGGAAACAGTCCTGATTTGCAATTGAATCCGTCACTGTGCCAGCAGTCAGATCTTGCTGCCAGCAGAACAATTTCAAACAGCACACGGGACTTTTAACGGTCTCACCAACAGTTCCAAAACAGCTAAAAACTAGCTATATCAGCAAAGATTGTTGGTCGTATATTAGTTTAGTCCCACTTCTTTGCTCAAACACATTAAAACCTTCCTGATCATGTGGCCTATATTCCTTATATCCCTCCAAAACCTTTCACCTTCTAGAGCCAATGTAGCTGCAGCCAATCCAGGTGCCACCATCTTAGATATGTAAAGTCATTACACTATATTTGATTCCTGGAGAACGTTTTTGCATTTCAGACATTGCTGTCATGTTATGTTACCATGCAAAAGCTAGAAACTAGCTATTAAATCATATTGAATTTTTTTAAAAGATCTGAGAAGATTATACATAGTATTATGAAGGTCATTTATTCCAGGAAAGATGAGCTTGCCAAGAATACAAAGATCAAAATTATCTCTAGACTGAGCTAGTATTTTCCAATCAATACATACTTTGGTAACATAACCATTTTATTTTCCAGCCAAATTTAAAAAAGCATTTGTTAGTCTCCTAAGATATTAAGATGTAAAATTCATAGATTTCTCCTCAACCAAAATGATAATAATAAAAGTATCCCAACAACAACAAAATATCGCTTTAATATATTAAAAGACAGAAATAGGGAATCTGCATTTTATAAATGGTAAAAAATAATTAACTGTGAATATTGAAAAATCTTACTGTAGAAATTCTTACATCCATAATTTACCATCTGAGTTCTCTTTTCCTTTGATTGCTATTTATGGCAGGATTTTTGAAAGAAAAAGTGTGTTATAGAATTGCGGAATCGCCTTTTATTGGCTTCCATTTTTCTTCCATTTTTGTCTTTGTTCTTGTCCATAAAACTGTAACTCCATCTCTAATCATTTGATTGATCATTGGGAGAGGGAGAGGGAGAGAAACCCTGCTATATGGAGTAACAAAGCTTTTTGCAGGAGAGGGCTGTTAAGATGCCAAGATAAATGCATGTCTTTTAGTACCCTATTCGCCTAATAGGAATCTAAGTGCTGCTTCTCCATTTTGTAGATTGTCCATGATTATAAATAAATTTCAGATTGACATCATTTTATTATAACCAAAGCATTCTAGTCTACCCAATCAGGTGAATGGCTTCTGGATTCTTTAGATAGGGTACATTTTTAACAATCCCCCCCCCCCAAAGTTATTGCAAGATAAAGTATTCAGATTATTTTGGATGCTTCTTTTTTTTCACTTGTTGAAATAAGTGCCTACTGTAAATTAAGCTTTTGATCATGTGGATGCATAATACTACATAACACTACTACTAATAGTAGCAAAAGCAGTAGCAATAGCAAAAGTTTTCCAAAATACATTGACAATATAAAACTTGCAGAGGGAATCTTGCCTTCCTCTTTTCTAAATGTTGCCTCTCTCCTACTTGGGTTTTCCTTCTTTTCTTTCTTCATCTTGCAAGGCCCATGGATTTCTGTGCTTATGGCAGATGTGGAATAGAACTCCTGTACATGTACCTAAAAACAGTCTATTCTGAGGAGGTATTCTGTCCCTCTGGCAACCACAGAAAAATTGCTGACAAAAATAATCACAGTCATTCATCCAGATGATTAAAGGATACTCTTCTTTCATGGGCATTAAAATGTTTTATTCTATTTCACATTTTTAGTCCACTACAGCAGTGAGTTGTCACTGAGATGGAGGCTGTTCTGTGAGGAAACATTTGTACCAAATGGTAAGTGAGCCATCTCAAAGAGAGAGAGAGAGAGATCAAGGAGGTGTATGCATGAGCTCTTAGAGTACACAGAACACTGCCAGTTTGGTAATGATGAGCATAACTATGAACTTAAAATTGCTATTAGTAAGATATTTATTTCTTCCACTTCTATTCCATCCCAGTCTAAATAATTCTCAGTGACTTACTTAATGAAGAACCAATAAAACATCTATGATAAAGCATCTATCGTAAGTCTTAAAACAGAGTAAGCCAAATAAACTATAGGGCAAAGTTAAGCAAGATAGAAAGAACAATAAGGTAAATATAAAGATAAAAGGCTAAAATTCCCTAGATCAGTGATGGCGAACCTTTTAGACACTGAGTGCCCAAATTGCAACCCAAAACCCACTTATGCATCGTCGGGTGCCGGGTGGGTGTGGCCCATTAGCTGGGTGTGGCCCATTGGCTAGGAGTGGCTATGGTGGTAACAGCAAACTGGGTGGGACTAAAAAGTTCAATCAATCAATTCCAACTTTGCAAGATTTTTTTTTCTACGAGAAGTTGAAATTGACTGATTGATTGAATCTTTTATTTTTTTGCACACAGCGGTGGAGGCCTAAAGCAAAAAGGTTTTATAAAACCCAGCTGCAGGCCTAAGACTGGGGCAACACTGCCTGTGCCCACAGAGAGAGTTCTGAGTGCCCCCTCTGGCACCCATGCCATAGGTTCGCTACCACTACCCTAGATAATTCTAGAAGCTTTGTTTTGAGCATTCTTCTAAAGACCATCAAGGAGATAGTGAAAAAGGAAGTAAATCAAGGAGGAAACAATGGAGGAACTATTGCTGCCACTGCAACTGTGATATCTACAGCTGAGTGTGTATATAGGAACAAAAATGTAATTTAATTGAAATTATTCAATGTAGATGCCAGCCCACTCCAGATAATGCTGGGCAGCTCGCAATGTAAAAACAAAAATAAAATATGATAAATCAAAAACAAAATAAAGGACTTTAAAAAGAACAATAAGAAGGTGGTAGTCTAACAATAACACACAAAACACATCCCACAAGAGCTCCATTAATACTAGGCAAAAGTCTGGGAGAACAACTGGATCTTTAAGAAATGATCAAAGCATAATAAAGCAGTTTAAACAGCCAAAGAAAAAAATTTCACCAATAGATGCCAGGTACCCCAAAGAGTTTGTGTTGTGTATCCACCAGCTTCATCTTTGTAAGAAGTTGGATAGCTAAAGTAATTTATTTGTTAGGTTTATATTCTGCCTTTCTTTCAAAAATGCATGGTGACAAATGTGTCACTCCATTTTTTCCTCTCGCAATAACAGTGCCATTAGATAGGTTGGGGTGAAAGATAATAAATGCTCAAAGGAACTTGCATAGCCAGGCATACACTTGAACACAAAACCTTAATCTCCATGCCGCATCAGCCCTAATAGCATCTCAAGTGAGCAATATAAATTTCAGTTTGTCTCATAATACAGTATGCAGCCTTCTTGGCTCTCCAGCCTCTATCTATATTGAAAGTTATAACTAAGAGTCATCCTTTGTACTAGTTTTGAATTCTCACATGCTGTTTTTCTCTTGGGAACATTAAATTGTCATTTCATCATTTAATCTATTTTGAAGGCTATACTCAGATCTCACATTCTCTTTCATGAACATGTTCTTAGGAGTTTTAGGAGATAGGACTTTGGATTATGTCTTCTGATATGAGTACCTGAAATAAACTAAATGTGAAATCCAAAGGTTATCATCAATTAGGTAAGCTTTTAGTGTTCAAATAGAAGCATAAAATGGTTTAGAGCTTCAACTTTTAAAATACAGTGATCAAAAAGAACATCTTTTCTAAAAGTGGCATGAACTACATGATAGGAGGAGGGGGAAAAGGGATTTGTATATAAAATTAAGTCATGAGGAATGTTTTTATGGGCACAAATTGCCTTTTAAAAGCACTACCAAATTGTATGCGCAAGGTAACTGGGTAAGTTTTTGAGATCTTTTCCAAAAGGAGAAATTTTCTAGCAATTATTTAAAATCAGGAATGACAATAGCACTATTATTACTGAAAACTCCAGGGGATGGCTACTCATCCCCCCCCCCACACACGTTTTCATTACATTCACCTTCTTGGCTAAATATTTCCTGGTTGATTCAGGTCAAGGAACTTTTTGTGACTTCTTCCACCTTGACAGGAGAAAGATGTCAGCAAGGCAAATCAGGATCATGCTTGGCAGAATTCATCTTCCAACAGCTGCCAGGTTAATTAAAAACTTCATTACTTTTACTTTATGCTTCCTTGAAAGATTGCAGACTTTGGTTTTTGAGCTTTTGAGTTTTTGAAGCTGTTGTATAGTTATAATGGCACTTACGTTTTATATATTTCATAAGGTAAGAAGCTCTGCTTATAAATTGTAGAAAAACAAGATATAAATAGAAGGGTTATAAATGATTGGCAGAAGTTTTGAAATTCATTGACTGTTTTTTTTTTCTTTATGCCTCTCTGCATTTCTCTGAATGACCTTCCAGTAGCTACAGGGTGATGACCAGGCAATTCTGAATTTGAACATTGAGTGTATATTATGTTCTTCAAGCTCTGATGCTTTGAAACTCTCTAAATGTGACATATATGTATTGGGCTGTCATTTATTGTGCCAAATCAAGGAACAAATCAAGGATAAAATTTTATTTGAATTCTAGAAAGAAAGGAGGACACTCTTGAAAAGATAATGTCAGAGATCAAATTGAATACTTATGTCACTGTATGATTTCTGGATACTAAATGTTTTGGTTCTCTAGTAACTTGAAGTATGAATCTATGAGTTTGTTCATACCCTCTCTTTTGCATTTGGAATTGCTTCTGGATTCTCTCAGCTATCTGAAAACAGTAGGGTACTAGGAATCCAATAGGATCTTTTTCAGTCAAAGCTCCAAAATTCTCCATATATGGAAGATCATGTTTTCAGCAAGGTAATCTGGCAATAACATTTTCATGCCTCAGAAAGGCTTGTTCCTTGTTGGTGTAGCTAAATCCAGCTCAGTTACATTGTTCCTTGAGATAAAAAAAAATACAAACATGTTTCCCCATACATGTCAGTAAAAATAATTAGTAATAATTTGCTGCCTTTTCATGAAAGACAAAACTTTGTTGAGTTTCCGCATATTAGTGCCAGGAATGTTCTTACTAAGACCCCAAACAATAAATCTTTGTTATGGCTGATAAGGTTCAGACCAATAACAATAACAACCCCCCCACTCTTTAGTTCCAATCATAGCATATTTATTGTACACAAAGAATGGAAAACAGCAAACTAGCTATAGTAAGCAGTTTCCAAATCTGAAAAATAACAAGAACATGTAATGAAATGTTTATACCAACTAAATGAATTACAGAGGCATAATTTCATCCTCTCCTCAAAAGAAAATGGAATTATTTCCTTTTGAGAATAACATTATCCTCAAAAATTATCCAATCCAGAGAAAATTAGCCGTATTTAAATCCCCATCAAATCAATGAAATTTAAGTATTTAAACCATGTGCTTAAGTCTCATTGATTGCAATCATTGAATATACTTTATGAACAGATGCTGGCTGCATTGAAAGCTAAGAATGCAATCATTGATGAGATCAACAAAAGAAAAATGTCTTACTTGGTTAGTACTTTTGCTGGCAGGTGGAAAACTCCATGGAGTAGTTCATTCAGTAGGTCCACACCTAATATACACATATAAAAGAGTGCCTCCCCTGTTTATATAGGGATGTAGGATTTCTGAACATATGGTGGTATGTACGAAAGTGCTGTCTCTGCCTATTATTAATTGTATAAGCTGGGATATTGTGGGAAGGGCCATTTGTGGGACAGTGAAGCTATTTAGAACACTCCTTGTCAAGCTCCTGTAATTGGTAAATTAAATAAGAAGATATCACTAAAGCAACCCTTACAAACGATAGAATTTTAATTGGATTAGTTCAAATGCTTTACTAGTTGTCAGATGGAAGAATGTTGTTATTTTCCTATTTTCTATCATGCACATTTTCAAACAAGTAACAATCAAAGAAAGTCATGAAATGATGGAATGCTTCACAGATTGGTTGACATTCAGAAGGACTTGTTTTGACTTTAATTTAAACTGGCCTCCTGCCAAAGAGAAAAACAACTTGTGATTGTCAGAAGGTGCTCTAAACCTAAGATCTGTTCCAGAAACAGAAGCATCTTTCCATTTCAGATACAGAACATTGTGTTCATATTGGACATATTTCCACTGTAGGAAAATATTTTCCTCTTTTCAATTGGGAATAATATTCAAAGGAAGCAGATGAAAAGGTCTTAACTTCTCTAGGTGCCACATACAGTGGTGAAAAAGGAAGAATAAATACTTCTACCATCAACAAAGATGTGAGATTAACCAGTATAAGAACACATAAGCTAAATTACTATTATAGCTGAGATTTTGGAATTTTGGAAATTGAAGTTCAGTCACATCTTAAAGTGACTGAAATTGAGACACACAAACCTAGGGTGAGAGGGAAAGGAATAGATTAAGAGATCTAGAGGTGCAATAGCAAAAACTATTGGAAAGCAGATTGGAGAGAGAATATAGATTGGAAAGAAAGATTTCTAATTTCACTAGCTTATTATCCCCATTTTTGCTGTTCAAAGCATGCTTTTGCTTCTGTGCACTTGAAACATTAAAATCAATTTAAAAGATCCCACTTGATATGCTACAAGTTCCAAAACAAAAAAGAACACTACCTACCATTCCACACAAAAGGAAGGAAAGGTGTGACACTTAGGATACCACCTCCCTTGCTGAAGAGAAGAAGTCAATCCACCAACCTTTTATTAATTTCCTAGAACATAAAACAATGTTGAAACGTACCTTGGAGGTCTTCTAGTCCAACCCCCTGCTCAAGCAGAAGACCCATACCATTTCAGACAAATGGTTGCTCAGTCTCTTTTTGAAAGCTTCTAGAGATGGAGCACTTACAACTTCTGAAGGTGAGCTATCCCATTGGTTGATTACTCTAACCAGGGCTTTTTTTGTCATAGAACGCCCAGAACGGAGTTCCAGCACCTTTTTTGGATGGAACCTTGTAGGGAGGCAAGGCGGGTTGTATAACATGTGTGAGTTCTGGCACCTTTTTTTTTTTTTTATAAAAAAAGCACTGGCTCTATCCGTTAGGACATTTCATTTCTGTCTGTGTAGCCTGCCTTCTGAGGGAGAGGTACAAAGTCAACAAGCTAGCATTTCCCTTAAAAGATCCTGAGGTACCTGGGAGGAGCAGTAAGGCAATAATTCCATCCAGTGGAGAAAAAGCCATGAATCTCAAAGCAAACAAGGCATCCGCAGCTTTACGGCTGTTTCATTTACACTACTTCACCTCAGATTTCTGATTGTGTTCCTGTTCTAGGAACAGAGGACTGGAGCCAGAGCTGTGGTCTAACACATTTTGAAATGCCTTAGAAGAAATGCCTGAATGATAAAGAGATAACAATGGGGAGCTAAACAGAGGGAGACAGACAGGATCCTGAAGAGCAGAAGAAAAAGTCTTTTGCTGACTGCAGAAAATGCTACAGAATAGAAAACTAGATAAGAGGAACAGAATGACAGAAATGAAACAAGAGAAAAAAATAGATTCGTAATGCATATTAAAAGGAAAAGTAAACAACATGTATTTTGTATTTCTAAAACTTAATCAAAAGTGGCTCTTTTGTCAGTTTGAACTGTGCCTGCCTCTGAGGATATTTGGATGAAATGAAAGTCTAGCTACCTATAATAATTGCCACCAATGTAGAAAAGCTTTTCTTCTCTCAAGCTTGCAAGGCAGGAGGTTTTGTGAAGTACCACCTGAGATGGCCTGTTTATCTTTTAGGGGAACATATTTAATTATTTCAAAAAGAAAGAATTAGTTAATGCGGAATCCTGCAGATTAAAGATTGAGGCTACACCACAGTTGCTTGGAGGCTTGTGCAATTTGACTACTCATGCTACAGTGTGTGAGCATCTCATTTTTATTGCATAGAAAGATAGAGGGGGGGAGTGTAAAAAACAGAGAAAGAACAAAGAAAATCCCACAAAGGCAAAGGAACTGCCTTGAATAATTTAAGGCACTTCCTGCATTTCAGGCTTCAGATTTTTTGTTCCTTTATATACCTTTGAGTCCACAGTGGGCATTTAGTTTGTCGATGGTCAGGCTACAACCATAATCAAATCCACAACAGCAGGGAAGCGGACCAGAAAAATACATATTTATTATTAGATTTAAGCTCTGGGGAGAAAAGAGAGAGGAGTGAACTATTGTGAGAAAAAAATACTCTCTTGGTTGATTTAATATAAATGTATCTTTGAACTCTAGCAGGATTGCTCTAGCTGGTCAGTATCAGATTTGTAAAGTGGCATTAACATTTGTTTTCCCTATTCCCAACATACATGTATAACATAAACAAAGCTTGTTGTTTTCTTCACTGCTGACTGAAGACTTTCTGAAAAGTACTCTGAGAGGTTTTATATGATAATATATGTTATTCTTTATAATGTTTCCATCTTCCCTTAAAACATTAACAGAATCCACGATAGGCTGAGAATCAGAGTCTCCACAAGATAATTGAAAGTCAAGCTGAAATTAAGTTAATCAAGTAAAAATAGTAAGCAGGGGAGGAAGCAGGGGAATCTTTTACTCAAACTTTCTCAAACCACCAAGTAAGTTACCTAAACGTAATTCACATATCAAAGGATAGGATCTGTAAACACAGATAGTTAAATTAGGTCTCCCAACAGAACTGAATGTTCACAAGAATAAACATCTAGTTCACACCCAAATACCCCTCAAGTGTCATCCTAGAATCAGCACATAGATACTTCCACACCCAGGACAAGCTCCCTCCCTTATTTAACTATGTTGCTGTATCCCATTTCTCTGCAACTGCCGCTAAAGGCAAACCCTTTTGCTTTTAGGAATAAATATTTCTTCTTTCCTCACAGTTGTCTGGATTTCATTTTTATTTATTCTTGGGCAACCCTGCCTTGAGTTAGAACCTCAAATTACACTGGATCGAGCAATTAAATAGTGTATATTTTAAAAAGAGCCAAAATCAACATCATAACTGACCAGAACTTTACCTTGTAGGTGGAAATGAATTACAATATTCTAGGGAGGGTCACATTCAAGTTGATTTGCTGTTAGAATTCACTATAAATGTTTACGACAGGACTTTTCATTCTCTTTTTCTCTCTTCCACTCTTTTATTTTCCTCTTTTCTGCTTGTCTGCTTTTGACCCTAAAAGGGATATTCTGAAGGAGAATATTAGATTTCAAGGCAGAAAAGCCTTTGAATGAGATAAAAACTTTCTCACAGACCTTCCACTGGGTAGTTAAGTGAATTTCTTGTAGGTTTGTGGAGAGTTAACCTCCATAATCCCAGGACCACACCATTCTAGTTTGATTCAGGAAGCTACCCAGTACAGCTGCTGCATAAATCTTACAGTCTTCTCTAGTTTTAGTTTTCTACCAGTGCAGGTGCTAGATTTCCCTTTACTTCCACAAATCACCTTGCACAACAGTACTTTGA
The DNA here is from genome assembly GCF_016545835.1 of Crotalus tigris. Lineage (NCBI taxonomy): Eukaryota > Metazoa > Chordata > Lepidosauria > Squamata > Viperidae > Crotalus > Crotalus tigris. The sequence continues at coordinate 1,778,183 of NW_024100542.1, read as the reverse complement.
AGTGCTTACTTCAACTTTTACCTCTCTGATGCCCTTCAGATTGGTTAGACTGATTCTGAGAACAGAAGACCCAATACTTCTGGAGAACAGGAAGCTGGGGAGAGCTAGTGAACTTTATCTGGCAATGATTCTCCAAGTTTTCAAAAAGAGAACTCTAGCATATCATTATCAGCATATCTCTTTTACTAGAAACACTGGGCATTTGACTGGGAGCAGTCAGCCAAACATCTCTGAGTACAATCAGTAACTTTTCTCCATTGTAAAGTTAAAAGGGGTGAGATGGGGAAAAGAAAAGGTTGAATGGAAGCAGGAGGCTTAAGAAACATTTGTCAAAACTGAATCTGTAGAAGCCATATAATCTGTTCAATTTATTTTCTTTCACAACAGTTCCACAGGCATATATTCTTATATGGTGCATAAAGAGTCTTTCTGCCTTGTGGATCAAGAGCAATTCAAAATGTTATCCAGGTGCTTTTATGCTGCTATTTTTTTATGTTACTCCAATTCTGCTGAAATTGGTAGGCCCTTTGGGCCTGGTTAATGCTTTTTTATCAGATTAGGATGAGTTTATTACTCACCATGTGGCAAAATGTTATATAAATGCTTGTGACATCAGAGAGGTGTTAAGAATTACTTGAGTTGCCATTCTGATGTGTGTATTGGTGATGTAGTTTTTAATATTCTAATAGCAGCATGTTAGTGGTAAGAAATTTTAGAACATAGAATAATAGAGTTGGAAGGAACCTTGGAGATCTTCTGGTCCACCCTCCAGCTTGAGCAGGAGACCCTATACCATTTCAGACAAGTGGTTGTCCAGTCTCTTTTTGAAAGCTTCCAGGGATGGAGCATCCACAGCTTCTGAAGGCAAATTGTTCCATTGGTTGATTTCTCTCATTGTTAGGAAATTTCCTCTTAGTTCTAGATTGTTTTGCTCTTTGGTTAGTTTTCATCCATTGTTTCTTGTCTTGCCTTATGGTGTTTTGGAAAATAGACCAACCCCCTCTTTTTTATAGGAGTCCTTCAGATATTGGAACACTGCTATCATGTCTCCCCTAGTCCTTCTTTTCATTAGACTAGACATACCCAATTTCTGTAACAGTTCTTTGTATGTTTTATTGTCCAGCCTCTTAATCATTCATGTTGCTCTTCTCTTCACTCTTTCCAGAGTCTCAATACCTTTTTTATATTTTGGTGGGCAGAACTGGATGCAGTTTTCCAAGTGTGGTCTTACTAAGGCTTTTTAAAGCGGTATTAGAACTTCACGTGATCTTGATTCTATCCCTCTATTATTGTTTGTTTGGTAAGAGTGAATATGATTGGCCTTTAGATGTTATGGAGATGAACTTGACTACTTTACATCTCTCCTGCCCTACCATTTAACTGTGGTTAAGTCAGTGGTAGGGTCGCTTTCTCCAATTTCTCATCCTCCAGATATGCTGATATTAAACAACTTCCCAGATAAGTGGTTCATGGTTTGGGTATCACTTAATTTCATAGCAAAACTTCCCCAATGGTTAAATTATGCAATTTTTTTTTAAAAAAGTAGCAGTATCACTTTGCAGTTTATTGGCTTATTGTGGTGTTACTGATATCTGCTAGAACATGTCTTTGCAAGCTGAACAAGTAAAATAATGACAGATTTGAAATCTTGAAAATAAGCTTTTTTTTTAAATGCAGGAAAATGATTACAGTACAATGCTGCACTGGGACAAAAAATTGTGAGTTCAAGTTCCCATTTTAGTATTGGCAACGTAAGAAGAGCCCTTTTGGATTTGTTCTATCTACTCCATCATTTTGTGTCTGTGCATTTCTTTTTTTAATGCATGACCTTGAGCTCTAACATTGGGAGAAGGAGAAAAACGTATCTGTTGGGTTACCTTTTATTTTCTCAGCAGGCATTTGCTTCCATAGACATTGAAGATTATAGTATTTGTTGATTATTCTACTTTGTTTCAATAATATTACGGTCATGGATATGGTTCTTATTGCTCTTTAGGGTTGACTGCTTGATTATCAGCAAATGGAGCAACAATAAAAAGGCATAATAGATTTCATTTTGACTTTTCTGTTAATTTTAAACATACTATTCCTTGTTTCTTTTTTTCAGATATTTTTAAAATCAAAGTTATAATCAGTCAGTAAGTCAATTTCTCAACCTAACTTCATAGGTTTTTTGTGAAAATTAAAAGCAAAGCAGAGAAAGAAAAATTGACCCTCTCTGGATTTTCATACATGAAGATATCTTCTTTAATAAGTGCATTGAATGAATTTACTTCTTTGACAATTTTAGACTAATAAGATATTTTATTACTCCAGAGAATTGAAGTCTCTCACTGAATACAAGAAACATCTAGGATAATTTTTAATAAAAATGTGGAACAAAAATGTATGGGACATTTCATGTAAAAGCTATCCCTAGAAATCTAAAATCTGTCTAAATCTATCCTTCTCCAGCATGATTGGATGGAGAACCCACGGATGGGTTGTCTTAATCTATCTGCTCCAATTAGACTAAGTCTGAAATTTAGTAATGCCCCCTCTGTGCCAACTGCACCCCAGTTTTAGACTTAGTCTCTTTGCTCTAAGTCACGTTTTTTCTTTGCTCCTGGAGCAGAAGACTGTGTATTTCCTATCTTATTCCTTTTAGCTTAGTACTAACCCCATTTTTATTAATAGATTTGACAAGATTATTTTTTTTCCAGTGATCATCCATCCCCAACCTGTAGCCTAGCAGGCTGACAGGCTGACAGACCTTCCCCTTCGGGGAAAAACTTTCCCTTTTCCTTTTTTTCCTTTGAGAGCTTTTCACCTTCAGAATCAAGCTCGAAAATTGGATTCCCAGAAGCGAGATAAATCTCCTACCAGGGGCCATTCCTCTGCGTCAGAGGCTCCGTTTCACTAACCGCCACACCAACGAGCTCCCTGCTGCCAGCTGATCGTCGGAAGACGCGAATTTCGCCCGCTGACTGCCTGCGACTCCGGAAGCAAGGGTAAGCTTGCCATTTGACTGGGGGGGCTCCACAAGCGACGACGAGGCTCATAAGGCCTGGAGGGAGCCTTTTCTAGGTCCCTCAGCCTCAGCGGACCGCCCCAAGCAGCAGGAGAAAGTTTTGGGCACCGACCCAATTTTTGGAGCCTGGAGGTCTTACTAGTCCTCGGCCTGCCTCAGCGTCTCTCAGCTGACCTAATTATCATCCATCCGCTGCGTTAGGAGCCCAGGCGATTCCTCGGAATGAGGGCTCATCGCAGCTTAGGCCTCAGGCCTCAAGGCCTTCTTCTAACGGCCGTTTTTTTGGTGCGAACTTTGTGGCTGCCATTTTGAATTGACTCACGGTGGCCATTTTGTAACTGGCTGAGGCCCAGACTGCCTGTAGCTGACTCCTGAGGGCAGTTTATGATCACCTGAGGCAGAGGCCTCTAAATTTGACTAACATCATCTCCACAGACGGATTGGATTGGGGAGGGCCAGCTCGCTCCGGAAGGACGCAGTGCCCACCAACCCCCATTGCCCATTCCTCCTCACCAGGCCAGATCATCCCTGTGGGCTCCCTTAGTAAGTTTACAATGCTGAGGGGGGCGTTTTTTGCTAAGGTTGAGCCCAAAGCAGATTCATCATGGCAGAGAAACCCACCAACGAGCTGGCCAAGAGGAAACATCCAATAGAGGCAAGTAGAAAGAATACCACCAAGCGAGCCAGGTCAAGCAGGGAAACCAATAATCCACAGATGAGGGAGCAGGAGTCCCAAAGACTGAAAGTGGCCTCCCCAGGTCAGACAGACACAATGGGAAGGTCCATTTTTGAACCCCTTTCCTCACATTGTGCCTCAGCCCCAGGGGCCTGGTCTCCCCCCAGGGGAATTTCCCAATCAGAACCAGCCACAAGAGTGGCTCCAGGGATGGGTACAACTGTCCAGGACACACTTAACCTGGGGCCCCAGGCCACATTCACCCCCACTGCAGCAGGGCTTCATCCTCCTGAGAACCAGGCTTTGAATCTAGACTATCTTCAGTCCATGATAGCCCAGGCTGTGGCTCAATTTATGGCCTCCAACACCCCACAGCCACCCCCCCAATCCATGTATCATTCCCAATCTCCAGAGATGATGGATGATCCCTCATCAGACCTGGAATCAACAGGGGCTGAACCATCTGGCCTGATTATGTCAGAGGACAAGGGCATCACTCCATCTGACCCCACCCCTCCTGTCGGTCTCTTTGATCATTCATTCTTTAATTCCCTGCTACTCAAGGCCTGCACTACTGCAAACCTCCCTGAAGAGCAGGAGACCCCACCTACAACATCCAAGGGTCCCCACGCCATATATACCGAGCCCTCAGTCTCGCAGAACCATATTCCCTGCCCTCCCCTTTTTCTGAATATAGTTCAAAAACAATGGGAGAACTTAGGAGCCCTCTCAAGTCCTGGTGCAGTAGAGAGAACATTATTCAATGTTGCCCCCTCTCTGGCCTCCCTGTTGGAGATTCCTGAGATTGATGAGCCCTTGAACTCATTGTTTCCCAATGCTAACATCCCTGGGGATATAAATGAGGCACTTAGGAGAGAAGATAAAAAGATTGAGTCCGCATTATGCAGGTCCCACCTGGCATCAGCATGGACAACAAAGGCGGCAACATCCATGGCCTTCTTTGCCAGGGCTTCGGTCCTATGGTTACGGGAGCTCCAGGACATGATCCCCCCGGACCAGCTCAGAGCTCACCAGAATCTGGGTAAGTTAGTGGCCACGTCTCAGTACCTAGCCAACGCTTCCCTGCACACGGCCAGATACACTGCCTGGACCATCGTGGCAGACATCTCAGCACGAAGGCTCCTTTGGCTCAGGAATTGGCGAGCAGACACCAAGGCCAAGTGGCGTCTGGCCTCTAAACCTTATACAGGTGGACATCTCTTTGGTAAGGCACTAGAGCCATACCTAACCAAAGGTAAGGACAAACGTAAAACTTTGGTTAACGCAACAAAGAAAGGAGATAGGCGCTCGGGGAACAGCATGTCGCAGAGTAATTACAGAAGGCATCTCTTTTGGCCAACTCCATCCTGGGACTGGGCCCAGGCTTCTCGCTCCTCCTTTCAGAGACAGGATCGACAGCAAGATCGTTCAGCATAAAGAGGCAGATCACAGTTCCAGACCAAGCGGTCCTTTTGAGGTGCAGGGGGCCATTCCTTTAAACGAGGCAAGTGATCTCGCAGTCTCACCTCCCATAGGAGGCTGGCTGGCCCTTTATTCGAGCACTTGGGCAGCCACCACTACAGATGCATGGGTGTTATACACCGTCTCCCAAGGTCTGAGACTAGAATTTTGTTCCCAACCACCTGACAAATTCCGTTCTTGCCCTATTCCAACAAGCAGGACCAGAGCTGATCTTATGTCAGAAGCCATAGCTCATTTATTACAAATACAAGCAATTGAACCAGTACCACAAGACCAAGAAGGACGAGGGTTTTACTCAAACCTCTTCGTCATTCCCAAGACTTCGGGGGGCTGGAGGGCAATCTTAGACTTAAAAGGTCTAAACCTTTACTTGAGGTATAAGAAATTTAAGATGCAATCACTTCAATCAATCTTGGCTAGCATCAGGCAAGGTGACTTTCTTACCTCGATAGACCTGACTGAGGCATATTTGCACATTCCTATTTTTCCTGACCACCGCAAATTCCTCAGATTCAGTTATGCCCGACGCCACTACCAGTACAGAGCCCTACCATTTGGCCTCTCATCTGCACCGAGAGTATTTACAAAGGTACTGGAAGTGCTCGCAGCCCACCTTAGTCAAATTCCGATCAGAGTTCAATGCTATTTAGATGACATACAAATTCAGTCATCATCATTCCAAAATGCTCAGACAGACCTCGCCCTAGTCATCAAGGTTTTTCAGGAGCATGGTTTTTCTGTTAATTTCCAGAAAAGTCATACCGTACCAACAACTCGACTCCTCCATTTGGGCACTGTTATAGACACAGACAATTGTACGGTCTACCTATCTCAGGACCGACGGAACTCTATTCAGGCCCTTGTACATCGGATCCGCAAGGACAGAGTAGTCACATTGGCATCCTTATCACAGCTACTGGGGAAGATGGTGTCCTGCGTGCAAATTGTGCCATGGGCACGTCTCCATACCAGAGAATTACAGTGGCTTCTCCTTCCATTTCAGAGATTTCACACCAGCACATCCCACCAGAAGGTCCGAGTTCCACGGTTGGTGTTGAACTCCCTTCGATGGTGGGATCTCCGGCACTGTCACGGGGAACAGAATTCAAAGAACCAGAGAGGATCACCATCACCACAGACGCAAGCCTGTTTGGGTGGGGGGCACACCTCCACACACACTGGGCCCAGGGTCAGTGGTCCAGGCAGGATCTAAAGAACAATATAAACTGGCTGGAACTCAGAGCCATACACATGGCCCTAAAGAGATTCAGCACCTTAGTACAGGGCCAGTATGTCCTGATTTTAACCAACAACATCACAGCCAAGGCCCGTGTCAACAGACAGGGGGGAACAAGGTCCAAGCCTCTCATGCAGGAGGCCAAATTGCTGGGATCTTGGGCGGAACTGAATCTTGCCTCCATCAGGGCGGAGCACATATCCGGAGTGGCCAACCAGCTGGCGGACTCACTGAGCAGAGCCACCGTGGACCATTCCGAATGGCAGCTGGATCCGAAGGTCTTCAGAGAGATTGTGGACAGGTTTGGTTCCCCAACCTTAGACCTATTTATTTATTTATTTATTTATTTATTTATTTATTTTCAAATATTTATATGCCGCCCAATCCCAAAGGACTCAGGGCGGCGTACAAAGTTAAAACAATGATAAAACAATAAAATAAAACAGTCATACCGCGAGTCCGATCATATCCTGGCCCCCCGGGGACATCAGCACCAGGCCTGCCGGAACAGGAGAGTTTTAACGGCCTTCTTAAAGGCCGGCAGGGTGGGAGTAGTTCGAACCTCGGGGGGAAGTTGATTCCACCAGGTCGGAGCCACCACAGAAAAGGCCCTTCCCCAAGGGCCCGCCAGCCGACATTGTCTGGCCGACGGGACCTGAAGGAGGCCCAATCTATGGGACCTCACCAGTCTCTGGGAGCTGTGCGGCAGAATGCGATCCTGTAAGTAACCTCGCCCTATGCCATGAAGGGCTTTAAAGGTGATAACCAACACCTTGAATTGCGTCCGGAGACCCAGAGGAAGCTAGTGCAGCTCGCGGAGGATAGGTGACACGTGGGCGTATCTTGGCGCGCTCACAATCGCTCTCGCGGCTGCGTTCTGAACCAACTGCAGCCTCCGAACGCTCTTCAAGGGTAGCCCCATGTAGATCACGGTACAGTAATCCAGTCTTGAGATGACAAGGGCACGAGTGACTGTAAGTAAAGCCTCCCGGTCCAAATAAGGCCGCAACTGGTGCACTAGGCAAACCTGTGCAAAGGTCCTCCCCAATCAACTCACAACTTCCCAGATTCCTTTCCAGGTTCCCGTCTCCATCAGCAGAGGGAACAGATACACTCTGCAGTCCCTGGCCCAAGGAACTGCTCTATGCCTTTCCTCCCCTACCGCTTCTACCTGCCACGATCAGGAAGATCCTTTGCAAATGAGCAGAGGTCCTCCTGGTTGCGCCGCATTGGCCGAGACGATCTTGGTTCGCCAAGCTGATGGAGCTCTCCACATCCCCTCCATGGAGGATTCCAGCCAATCAGATCTCCCTCATTCAGGGGGAGCTACGTCATCCGGACCCTCAATGGCTCCAGTTAACCGTCTGGCACTTGAGAGGCAGGCCTTAGGCCGAGACTCATATTTGTCAAGGGTCATAGCCATGATCCAGCAATCCAGGCGACCCTCAACGAATAGAATATACGATGCCACGTGGAAAAGCTTCTGTAATTGGTGTTTAGCTCACAAAATTGACCCTTTGGCGGTTTCAGTGCCAGTCATCTTGGAGTTCCTGATGGATGGTCTGGACAAAGGGCTTTCCACAAGCACCATCCGTAGGCAGGTAGCAGCACTTGCCACAGTTATTTCCTGCGGCAATGAATCCTTAACACATTACCCTATGATACGCTCCTTCCTAAAAGGAGCTAACAATGCCAGACCACCAACTGTACATAGATACCCCTCCTGGGACCTTCATCAGGTTTTACAGGCTCTTGTTTCGCCACCCTTTGAACCTATTGACACTTGTTTGTTCAAACAGCTATCAATGAAGGTGGCATTTCTTGTTGCTGTAACTTCAGCCAGAAGGATCTCTGAGCTGGCTGCCCTGTCAGTGAGGAAGGACCTGTGTATTTTCCATAAGGACAGGGTAACCCTCAGGTTAGACCCCTCCTTCGTGCCCAACATTAATTCCTTGTATCATAGATCTCAGGAGATAGTTTTGCCGGACTTCTGTCCTAACCCATCTAATGACACAGAAGTTCAGTGGAACAAATTGGATGTGCGCAGGGCCTTATATTGTTATATACAGAGAACCTCATCCTTCCGCAAGACAGAGGCTCTGTTTGTGTCATTTCACCCTTTGTCATTAGGACAAAAGGTTTCCTCACCCACTATAGGCAGGTGGATTAGAGCTTGCATTTCTCTGGCATACCAGACTCAGTCACTGCAAGCTCCCAGGCATATCACAGCCCATTCCACCCGGGGTGCAGCTACTACAGCTGCCTGGTCTACTCAGGCCTCCGTAGAGGAAATTTGTAGAGCAGCAACATGGGCATCGCCCTCTTCCTTTGTCCGTCACTACAAGATGGATATATATGCCTCTTCTACGGCTTCATTTGGCCGGAAGGTTCTAGAGCACGCATTAACGTTGGATGGGACCCAGGCCCAATCTAATTCCCCACCCTAGGGACATTGGGCTTTGGTATGTCCCATCTGTGGGTTCTCCATCCAATCATGCTGGAGAAAGGGGTGTTGTCTTACCTGGACGCCTTTTCTCAGCATGATGATGGAGAATCCACTCCCTCCCATTAGGTCAGTTGGCCTGGTTCCCATATTGTTCAGACGCGTCGGACTAAAGTCCGAGTATCGCCTTAGCCTAAAACTGGGGTGCAGTTGGCACAGACGGGGCGTTACTAAATTTCAGACTTAGTCTAATTGGAGCAGATAGATTAAGACAACCCATCCGTGGATTCTCCATCATCATGCTGAGAAAAGGCATTCAGGTAAGACAACACCCCTTTCTCTTCAGTTTGCTAGAGTCAGGGCTGGTCCTGATTCATAATACTGAACCCAAACTCTATCAATTATTGTTTTCTTGGAGACCAATCCTTTAGGGAAATGAAACTATTGACTGAAGAATAGCAATAGCACTTAGACTTATATACCACTTAACAGTGCTTTACAACCCTTCCTAAGCATTTTACAGAGTCAGCATATTCCCCCCAACAATCTGGGTTCTCATTTTACCAACCTTGGAAGGATGGAAGGCTGAGTCAACCCTGAGTTTATGAGGATTGAACTCCTAGTAGTGAACTAAATTAACAAACAATACTGCATTCTAACCACTATGTCACCACGGCTCCTAAGGAGGTGGAGATAATAGGAGGCCATATGACTTCATTTAAAGATGTATGCAGTTACATTTACATTGAGATAGGATGCATGTAACTCTTCAGGAACTTTATTTGTTACCTGAAGAGAAACAATGCTAAACTATAATAGTGGTGGGTTTCATCAGCCTCCTGAGTAGCAATGATTTGACACAGCTTCTCATATGTACTTGTTCTTGATTAAAATAAGGCATTATTAACTCACTTCTGCACAGCTGAAGCAGAGCAAATATCCCTTTTTTCATTTGACTATCATTTTCATTTCATAATCCATAAATATTTGAGCAATGTCAACTGGCAGGAATGAGGGCAATGATAATTTGGAGTTCTACAGTTTTAGACTATCAAGCAATCGAGTAACCATAGAATTTCAGTCATCCTGGATCCTGAAAGTTAATTGAAAAGCAGGGCCATGCAGAACAGAAAACTTTCATTTTTGTTTTGAACAAAACCACTAATCCATCTAAGCTGTGATTTGGTGCCATTAATTCCAGGCTTACATGGGCCACAATTAATCCCAAAAACGTCATAGAGTGACCCAGGGACCTTCTTTACCCGAAGTGTATGTTCTTTCTCTAAGTAACAACTGAGTTATAAAATTGAGGGAAACCCCTGTGTAAGCTTTAGTGAGGAAAGGCAGGATATAAATCTAAATAACAACAATGGCATCCATCTGTTTTGAATGAGATAAATTTTAAGAGTAGGTAGGTTAATGTGTGTGAGATCACTCAAAAAATAGAAAGTGGATCATACTACTAGTTAAACAGAAATAAGGCATGAATAATTGTTATAGAAGTTGAGATGGATGCGAATATATATTTGATAAAGAAGTTCTCATGAACAGGAACAGTTCTGTATGTTATAGAACAAAGTTCACTCAGGAAAACATTCAAATGAATTGTACTTACTGTATGGCTTTTTTTAAAAAAAATCTCTTTAGGTAAGAGTATGTTCCCTGGAGCCTGTTGCCTGATTTAGTTTTGAATTTTTAGAAAATTGCTTCCAGGAGGTCATGTTAAGGAGAGAAGGATTGGATAGCTGCACTTAGTTCTCAGAAAAATTAAAACTGAAAGGACATTATATGCTACATATAATAGGGAATTTGAATTACTGAAGCTGAGAATTAAACAAAAGATTCTCCATGAACAGAACATTACTACCATTTTCAGTGTTGTAATTTCTGAATGAGTGTTGAAAACAAGAATGGTAAGGCTAAAGTTCATTTAGCCCAGCGTTTGGTTTATGGTAGGGACAGCTAGAGGATTCCTTTGTATATACAATTTAAGCTACCTTTAGTGACACAAGGAATAATGAACCATAATCCATCAATAATCCTACCTACAAATATTGTTTGACAATGCCCCTCCTTGCCTTATAAAAATACTTAAAAATCAAATACATAAGATGATTTTGTTGGATCAAGCCAGGATCCAACTGATTCAGCATTGTATTTATCATAGAGTCCAGCCACATGATGTTCTTATAGGTAGAATTTAAAATGTCCTCTATTATAACATGATGCTGTTAATGATGTGCAGTGACTCTAAAACTCCAGAAATCTTGCTCTTAGCTATTTGTGACAGGATGTCTCAAGGGAGCATGTTCCTCTCATGTAAACCCTGAACCACATGTAGACTTCTTATCTTTCTACAAGGTGAGAAATGGAGCCGAGGATTTTAAAATAAGACATGGGACTTTTTAATTAGGATTTTTTAGCAGTTGTTTGGAAAAGTGAAAGCTGAAGTTTGTTGGAGAGTCAGAGAAGATGATATTAGGATTCATTTGTGGGACAGAAATGAAATGAATGGGAATTTAAAGATTATAAGAGAAATGGAAGGGAAGGGAAGAAAGGGGGGGGGAGGGAAGGTAAGCTAGAGGCAACAGAATAGGGCACAACTAGCAAGTCTCTGTCTTTGAAAAGGGAATGAGGGACCAAACAGCCTTGAGCCAGTTTAACTAACAAAATATTAATGGAATTTCCACATAAAGCAGGACTGAAAGACTGCAAAGAAAATAAGCATTTTTTTAAATAGAGAGGGATCAGAAAATAAGAGCTTATACAAAAGAAGTGAACTAAAAGAGAAACATCATATGTAAGAGACTAGAAATCTTAAAATAACATACAGCAACTTAGGAAAATGATTTTTTTAAAAAAAATGCATCATGATATATGATCAGAGCAGTGAGGTGGCACAAACCCATAAAAAGCATAATTAGTGCTGTATGAAAAACTGGCAGAAGGGGAAAACATAGAAGTCTTCTATATAATATCTGAAAACGTTTAAAAGAGAGGGGTAGCTAAATTAGGTCTTACCTTCATGGGAAAGAGTATGTGATTTTGCATCAGTACAGTAGAATATAATTAAATAACTAACTAACAGTACAAAATAACCAAAAACACAAATTGGGAACACCAGTAAGATGCTTAAGTAGAAATTTCAAAATTTGGGGCTCCTTAGTTGAACTTGAAGTAAATTATTCCTGCAATCAGATAAAAAGAGTCTGGATGAAGTAATGAAAGAACCACAGAATTGTAAATTTAGAATGAAGCACAATGATCATCTGGTCCAGTCCATTTGAAAAATCAGTAAAACCATGATAGGTGGCTGCTGAGGATTTTCTTAAAAACCTTTAGAAGATGAAGATCCCACAACCTTCATAGGTTTCATTGTTTTTTTTATTGAAACATTTTATACAATATACATCCCAAGACCCACCCACCCCTACCTCCCCTACCCCGCTTCCCAGAGCTGAATACAGGGTTACAAATAAACAATCAAACTCTAAAAAAAAAACATTACCCAACTATACAGGTACATAGGTTTCATTGTTGTACAAATCCCACTAAATGAGATTTCTTGAGTAAATTGGCAAGGTTGAAATATGGAAAGTAGAAGAATTTTTATAAAATAAATTTATTACAAATAACAACAGAATAATAACGGAAGCAATATGGAAGAAGTTTAGAGGGTAGTCTATTAATAATCGTGTCTGTTCCACCTGTTGATTTTTATGTGTTGCTGTTTGGTTGCCATCCTAAAAGTATTCAAAACTGTGACACTATCTGTCAATTTATACTTTGATTTTTTATACCTGTATTTACCTATTTCAAACCAAGTTGTGCACCACCCATCCTGATTTTCAGTTTTCTAACACTATTGAATCTTTTTAAATATGTAGTATGAAATGAAAGTACAGCTAAATTAAAGTTACTATCTTGGAACATATATTATATAATGAAACATTGTTTTTCAGACACAGATTATTTAAAAATAGAACTTCTTAATTACCAAGTAGATATTTAGCTAGTTTTATTTTCTTGTTAGACATTACTTTCTAAGGTAGCATTCCCTGATCTGTAGAGTTTCTTACCATTACTTGATATTAGTTGACATCTTACATAAATTGGATATGTTATATACACATAGAAACTTATTACCTCTAGAAATGTGTATAAATAATAATATCAAAAAATGTTTCTGGTAACTGTGAAAACAAAGAAAATATCAGTTGTTGAATAACAATGAAGATGAAATATTTTTGAATTTCATAAGTATATATATATGCCCTTAGAGAAACTTCATATTATTTGTTCATACCAGAAAGAGATTATAGGAGTTATAATCCAATATATCTGGAAAGCATCAGATATATGAAAGTGTGTAGCAAATAGACTGTTTCTAAAGTAACTTTTGGGCTGCCTCAAATGCTCCTGTACATTTGGGCTAAGACTCTGCTGCTCCTATAATTTATTTGTTCTTTCAGCTGATTCAATGTTTGTCACATACTACTGTATAAATTTTTTATGCCTCTTTATCAGCATTGCTGAAATCATACAATGTTTAAGAAAGTTGTTGCCAAGTTTTTATGATGTCCTTCCCCTTGAAAGAAGGGGCTCTCATTTTCTTTGTGGCAGTACAATCAAGCTTGTGGAGTTTCTAGATTCTATATGAAATTCAGAATCTCCCAGAATGTATATAATCCATCCTTACTGCTTCTGTCACCATCTACCATTTTACCAAAATCACTTTTTCCCCCTGTTGTTTGTGATTGACACAGGAATGATATGGTGGTTAAGGTCCAGGACTAGGAGAAGGCAGATCAAGTCCTTCCTTTTACACAAAACTTGGCTACATGATTTTGAGCCAGTTATTCTCTCTTAGACATAGATTTGGATCTTGAAAAACATCTACTGTACTTATCAATCCAGAATGAACCATTATGGTAGATTATGGTCCATCATCTTCAATAGGAACACTTTCATGCTGCTGATAAACTACCCTCCATTTCCACAATAAAACCACTGTAAGCATCTTACACCTGTAAGTGTGTATTTAATCCTGTACTTTCAAATATAGATTTTTTCTTAAAACATGTATGTTATTATAGATTTCACTGGACTTAAATGCTAGGAAAATGTTTTAAAATAAAGGGATATAAGAAAATATCTATCAGATAGATTAATTCAATAAACATATGAACATATAAGATGTAGTTTCAAATCTTTGGTGCGGAATGACCAAATACCAACATCCTGCATCTGAGTTCCTTCTGCCTCTCTAAAGAACCCACTTAAATGAAATCATTCTGAGGCACTTCTCGGGGAAACATATGCTATTATATCCACATATTTCTACTGTACCAAAGTATCTTATGAGTCCTGCCCTTTATTGTAAGTTCAAAAGTGACAATTCAAATTTCTACTATATCCTTTCTCCAGTGGGTATTAAACATTTCACTTACCGCCTTTTTCAAAATTGGTTTTCAAATATACATTTAACAATTTGCAATACTGAAAAACAAAGTAGCTACATATTTAGTAAGTTACCATTTTCAAAATGTTTTGCATTAAACTTCCTGGTTGCAATGCCTATGTGTTAAGGAATTTAAATGAATGGTGCTTTCATCTCGGCTGATAATTATCTTCCCAATGAAATCTCCAAATCCATCTTTCTTCTTCCTCATTGATATAGTCTTTGTGCTTGTGAATATCAAAGTAACATTTTTAGCCCATGTTGGCATTTTGATGGGGCCTAGAGAGGAGCTTTGTTGCTATTAACTTCTTCCTCTCCATATCTCACATTTCTCTTGCTGTTGCTCCTTTGATTTCAGACAAAATTATACCAAAGAGTCCTGAAAAATATAGCACAGCAATTCCTCCTGGGTTTAATCCCAGGTGTTTAAGAAGGCTATTATGTTAATGAACTTAAGTTGTCAAGATAGAGTTCTGCTATCCTCAGGGTGTATTTGACATTTTTTTTTTAAAAAAAAAATCAAATTAGATCTACACTTTTCTGTCAGCAAGCATCTCTGGAATAAAAGTGATGAGGGGATGGGGAGAAATCTAGATATTCTCCTTAATTGAAGGCTTTAATTTTCCCCAAATGATTTGGACATCATTAAAGAAGTCTTAACTGATAAGTCTTTGATTTGGCTTGATGGCTTGATGAGGTATTTAATCAGCTGGGTATTTTATTTTAATAGTGAATTACATAGTTAATAAAAATCATTTTAATTAAAATATGTATTTCTATTTTTAAAAAAGAATATTACTCACAATTATAGGAAGTGCCTTCCCTTTTCCATAAAATAAAATTTAGGAATATTTCTTTAGAACTCTCTTCTACTAGGAATGTGCATTTTTTTTTTTTTTACAATAGTTTGTTTAGGAATGCAAGGCAATATGGAGAAATCTGTTTTCAACTGTTTTTTCCCCCCTTTTAAAAATACTTAAATCTTTCTAAAGCTTCCAAAAGTAAAATCCCTTGCAAAGACCAACAGACAAAGACAAAGGCTGTTTTTTTTCCCCCTTGCAATTCAAGTTCCCAAACAGATGACAAATTTACTATGCCATACTTCCAAACTTAGCATTTTGAAAAATAACTTTCAAGGCTCATATCTGAATAGAATAAGAAAATCAATGAATACCTATATCCACCTCTATGGTATTTCAAACAAATGTGTTTTTGCTACTACTTGATGCCTGAGATTAGGTGTAGCAGAGATCTAGGAGATCTAGGCACACTGTTTTGATGTTTCAACCAGTGTTGAAACTCCCACCAAAATCCCTTGAAGGGCATGCATTCCATATGTCAGAGAAGAAATATATCACCTGTCTTATTGTGCTA